>NC_142952.1:18477655-18493901 GCF_046866305.1 Octopus bimaculoides
TTATTATTATTATTATTATTATTATTATTATTATTATTGAGTGAGAGAGCAGTGCATGCCATCAAAGTGAAACTGTAGTAAAATATACGAAGCCCAGTATACCCATCATGACTACCCGTCTGATAAGGGTACACCAGGCACATGTATCACAACCATATGTGCGTGACATGGTGATCCCATAGTTAGATAAACAGCGCATGACCTCGCAGGTGGGGCCCAGTTAGAATTTTTTTCAGGTCGAGTAGCCCATTCTGCTCAAAAGGTCCCTGAATAAGGTTTGTTTCAGGATGTTGAGCAAAACACCCATGTTTCCAAAGGTGAATTATTCAAACCCCAAAGAATTCCTCTCGACACATGGCTATGATGCCCCCCCCCACTACTTCTGTTCATGATCAGAAATGCACATATCGTCAGCCACCTAGGGACATGCTCAACTGGTTAAGGTCAAACAACTGACAAGCAAATCTGTGGTATTCAGCAGAATATTTACTATAGCCCATCTTTTATACCAAGACAAAACAATGTACATGATAACACTTCCGATCAATTAAGATCAGAAGCCATGAGAACCACTGCCTGGTACTGCATCCGGGCATTTATTATTATTATTATTATTATTATTATTATTATTATTATTATTATTATTATTATTATTATTATTATTATCATTATTATTATTATTATCATTATTATTATTATTATTATTATTATTATTATTATTATTATTATTATTATTATCATTATCATTATAATTATTATCATTATTATTATTAAGATATTAATAATATGTACAAGTCGTTTGAGAATCCAGGTAAATAATATTAAAACACTTTATAATTATTAATTTGTAATTGAAAAGCTTTTTTAAAAAAATACGAAAACAAAAAAGAAAGCAACAACAATAACAACAAAACAGACAAGAATATCAACAATAGTAATAAAAAGAATAACAAAACCACCACCATCAACAACAAAAATAACAACACAACAACAAACAAACAAAATAACGACAACAACAACTATAAAACATACAACAAACGCAATATGATTTACAGCAACAGCAACAATAACAACAGCAGCAATAACAATAAAAGCAAAAGCAACAAACTCAACACCAACAGCAGCAGCAACATCCACAACAACAACAACTGTAATTTCGACAATATAAAACAACTTCGGGAAGGATTGTATTAACAACAACAATTACATCTCAGACAACTCTTTTACTCTTTCACTTTTTTACTCGTTTCAGTCTTTTGACTGTGGCCATGCTGGAGCACTGCCTTTAGTCGAGTAAATCGACCCCAGGACTTATTCTTTGGAAGCCTAGTACTTATTCTATCGGTCTCTTTTGCCGAACCGCTAAGTTACGGGGACATAAACACACCAGCATCGGTTGTCAAGCGATGTTGGGGGGTGGGACAAACACAGACATACAAACACATACACACATACATATACATATATATATATATATACATATATATACGACAGGCTTCTTTCAGTTTCCGTCTACCAAATCCACTCACAAGGCTTTTATTGGCCCGCGGCTATAGTAGAAGACACTTGCCCAAGATGCCACGCAGTGGGACTGAACCCGGGACCATGTGGTTGGTAATCAAGCTATTTCCCACACAGCCACTCCTGCGCCTACTAGAAATAAAAGAACGATAATATGAAGGATTGTAGCAACAACTGCAATAATAGCAACACCTGCAGCTGCAAGTGCAGCAACAACGTTAACAACAATTACAGCAACAGAAAATTATGAAAATAACAACTACAAAAGACCAACAACAATGAAACGACGATAGGGACTTCGCAGGAATATTTACAACAAACTCCAAGAACAAAAGCAACAAAACAAAAACACCACCAACAACAACAACAACAACAGCAACAATCATAACAAAACCGACGACGACGACGATGACGGCCACCACAGCAACGTTAACAACACCAACGAAAACATCGACAACAACGAAACAATAATTGTAACAACTGACAGCAGCGCAGCAAAAATTTTTTAAAAACCCCATCGCAACCCCCGTCACCGCCACCACCACCACCACCACTCTCCACATCCACAAAAACATCAACAAAAAAAAGCTGCAACAACAACAAAACATTTTTTTTAAATTTAATTTTACATTTGTTTCATAAAGACGTTTCAAGTTTTATCCCCTGGCTATATTTCCTCGTGTCAAACAGTAAAGTTTACATATTGCTGGTGCATAAGTGTGTGTCTGTAAATATATGTCTGTGTGTGTGTGTGTTTATAGTATATGTTCTGTATGTTGTTTTTCTTATTGTTGTTGTTATAGTCTAAGTGTAATTACATTTCCTCAATTTCCTTCAAAATTTACACCAAGTTAGCCACAGTTCAATAATCCTTTGTAGGATTTTATTTACTAAACTTTTACTTTAACCACCACTCAGACTAACATGCACTTACAAAAAACATGGTCACACACACACACATACATATATACATAGATATTCAAGCATACATACGCACACACAAACACACACACACGTTGCTTGTAATTAAGTCACTACCAAAGACAGACTACGAGTTATTCATCGATGTATGAATGGTTAGTCAGAGCACAGGACATTACTTTACTATCAGGCAGAAACGAGAATTTATAGACTGTAAAACGTGTTACTATTTTGTGTGGGGACTTCCTGCACGTGTGTGTGTGTGTGTGTGTGTGTGTGTGTGTGTGTGTGTGTGTGTGTGTGTGTGTGGTGTATGTGCACATGACGTGAAACTTATGGTATTGACATATTTTCTGACTAGCCATATGCATGTACACACATATACAGGTATACATATGAACATATATGCATACAAATCTTAAAATTACAGGGTCAATTATAGATAAGGTATAACCCTACAGGAATGGCAACTTCAAATCAAAAAATGCAGTGGGATATTTGAACGAAAAATTAAGTATTTTGTTTCAAGGAAGTAACTGTCTGAACAAAAGGAAAGAACTATTAGCACCTTGTACGCATAGCGCAAAGTATCTTTTGTGCATGCTAGCCTCTTTACTTTTTGACTTGGTTCGTTGAAAAAAGATTGATTTCGAAGTCTTTTCAAAAGCTTATTTAACAACAAAGGGATTTCATAAGAGATGTTCGGTTTTTAAAGTGACCTTTTTCACATGAGGTTTAAATTCTTAATGCAATAGTAAGTAAAGAAAAGATGTTTGGGCCATTCCCACGTGAGCTCGAAATGAAATTTTAAGCAGTAGCTTTCATGTGATATTTCAAAGTACTTTCAAACAGATAAATCAAAAGAAAACAGGGCTGGAGTACCAACAGAAAGAACGGAATCGTTAAACACAGAGTACTGTAGTTTAACACTTCTCAAAGAATCAACAGTAATTGTGTGCGTAAGTCTAGAGTGTGTGCGTAAGTCTAGAGTTAGCTAATGGCTTATTCCGTTTATTACTGAGTTTCATGTCAATGCGTTGGAAATACATGGGTCATGTTGGTAAGACACCCGGCTATAGTTGTTTCTCGTTGATCAGGAATGGAGTAAAACAATTAGCCGGATTATAGTCAGCAAGGGGTCGAAGCCATAATTATAATGTTGCCAAGGGAAATCTGAGTTGCACATTTATGTCTGCGCTTTTTCGATCAACTTCTGTTCTGTCGTTAATTCACTTTAATTTACTCATTTCTCTTTCAACTTGAGCCATTCATATCCACCTAAACAACTAATCACAAAAGAAACTTTATGCAGTCACTCGACCTGCTAAAAATAGCAGCTAGATTTCCATTGAATTACATCCTGCTGTCTTAAATAAAGATATTAGTAATGTACCTGAGTTGTAATGGCTGGAAGATCTTTGATGAGAGGTCTGCTAGATCTGGGCCGACCTGGGGCCAAACAACAAAAACAACATCACTGTTCGACCCTACGTATCGTGCTCTCACAAACGAGAATACTAAAAGTGAACCCAACCGCTCTCAAAAATCAATTTTAAAAAAACGAAAAAATAATCCAGATTCCTTGTCCGGTACCGGATCGATCCCAAGACCTAATCAGTACGTGCTAGTCACGAGGACAAACATCCCTGAAAGTTTCATCCGAGTCCATCCAGCGGTTCTTGAGACATCTTGTCCACAGACAAACAAACAAAGATGACTGAAAACAATACCTCCGCCTTCGCTAAGGCGGAGGTAATTATAAATAGGGTCTGTGGAATGCCAGGGCCTAAAGGCTAAAAAGAAAATGTCAAATACCTGCGATCCACTCCAAATCAGTTCTCTAATTTATAACCCTAGGTCGAAATGGGCAAGAAGATTAACAGAATTTCGGATAATTCTATATCTTAAGATTTCATGCTCTGCAATAGAAATTGCTCTTATTTATTTATGATTTATGAATATTGAAAGTTATTCACTTAGATTGTATTGAAAATATATAGAAGAAATGACTGTCAACTTTCATGTAGACGATAGAGCTGTTTCCTTCTGGACAATAGTATCACGGGTGCATATAAACTTCTGATCTATGATCTCTAGTATTTCAACCTACAAATTAAGCAAACATTACACAAACTTTGGCTTTTGTGTAGTACAAGGTAACTAAATGAAAGTTAGGGGGAAACTAAAGAAACAAGTATTACAACAAACAAAATTACGAATAGCTTAGCTTTTCTTAGACGAATAGCCTGGTGGCTCGATGATATAAATATGAAACGAATAAAAACAATGTAATAATGTTATTAAAGTGCACACATACACACACACACACACATTTAATAAGCATATATAGTAACAATTTATTTCTGTGTGTAGCATACTTTTTACACATAGAACAATGAAGGGAACAATTGAAGATTAAGCATCGCAAAGCGTGAAAAATAGGCTATGAATAATTTTCCTTTTTTATTTTCCACAGAACTTTCATTTAGTTTTGTTATATCTTGTGAGAGTCTTGATGTTGCGAGGATGTATAATGAGATCCGTGGGAAGGATAAACAGTAAGAGCCCACAGTAAGATAAGCCACTCATAATGGAAAGGAATACTGGTGAAAAACCTCAATAAAATGATAATAGACGTCACATAGTGATCTGGGATAGAGAAGAGAAACTGTGTACAGTTGGTGGAAAGCAGCTGCCCAGTAAATGTTAGCATAAAGCTAAAAGATCAGCGAAAAAGAAAATACTTACGCTGAACTATTGAGAAATCTCCAGTTACACTATCAGGGTTACAAGTTCAAGTTTATACCTGTAATTATTGGGGGATTGAGATATGTAACACACTGCCCGAATACCAATCTTGAGGAATTAGGCTCCTTAAAACCAGAAAGGAGAAAACTGATCCGGATACTACACATGCACACCATCACTGAAACTATAAAACCTGTAAAACATTACAGAAGTTTATCATTTAAGTATATAAGAGCATGTCTAGATATGTAACTATATGCATAGGAATACATACATAAACAAAGAATACAAATTTGGACATATACATACATACAAACAAAAATGCCCTGTTGGTGTTGCTGAAATTCCAATGATCTAGGTTAGAAATAGGCTATTTCTCTATTGGCAAGAAACCTTGAAATACAAATGAATAATGACATACATACACATGTCTATACAAACATACAAAATGTCACATTCATCCATTGGTACCTCCAGCCCACAAAGACATCCGCCGACCGACATGCCTACGCGTGTGTCCACGCGCGCACACACACAGATATGTGTGTGTGTGTGTGTGTGTGTGTGTGTGTGTGTGTGTGTGTGTACAGAAAGACAAAGAGAGAGATACGATGGGTTAGGTAGTAGACATTTGCCTAAGGTGTCACGCAGGGGATCTGAACCAGGAACCATGTGTTTGGGAAGCAAGCTTCTTACCACACAACCATACGTGTGTGTGTGCATGTATGTAGTTATGTAAGTATATAGTTACGTATGTATGTATGTGTGTCTTTGTCTTTGTGCGTGTCCACCATCACCGCTTGACAACCAGTGTTGGTTTGGTTGAGTCTCCGTAACTCAGTTGTTCGACAAAAGACACCCATTAAATAATTGCCTGACAATTTGTTCGATTAAATAGCTTCGAAGTGGTGCTCCAGCACAGCCGCAGTTCAATGACTGAAACACGTAAAAGATAAAAGATACTTAAAGAGTCCGTCCATGCTTTGACTTTAGTAGTTTTATACCCATAACAACCTTTAGAAGAACTCGAGGAACCAAGTCAAGAATGATGAAGCTTTAGTTTCATCATATTTTGCAGACTCTCTCTTACTCTTTCTCCTTCTTTCTCTCTCTCTCTCTCGCTCTCTCTCTCTCTCTCTCTCTCTCTCTCTCTCTCTCTCTCTCTCTCTCTCTCTCTCTCTCTCCTCTCATCTCTCTCCTCTTGTTTTAGGTGTGACCAGACATCCATTCATCTGTCTCCATCCAATCTATTTCTGGGTTTATCCCCAATTTTCATTCTAGTTTCATACTCAGCATTTGCATATTCCGCTTCATTTAAAACAAAATGGCGCTATTCATTCCTGGATCCTCTCTCCCTCCTACCGTCTCCCTCTTTTCCTCTCTCACCTTCTCTTCCTCATCCTTCCTCTCCCTTTCTCCCTCCAATTCAGCACTTATCCGATCATATTTGCTCATTACGGTCCACTCAAACTTTTATTTCCTTACATATATACCACATTTTAATCCCCTTGGAAACATCCGCCTTTATATTTCTTTGTCCTGAATTATCATTCATCCTTAGCTTTAACACTCAGCAAGATTTCCTCTTTGAGGATTTCCTAAATGATTCTATCATAAATCGACTAAATCTGCATTGTTTAACTGAACTCTTTTCACCACACTTCCAGCACAATAGAACATGTACATGATTAATTCACATGCTAGAAACAGCCGAAAAATCACGGATTGGTGTATCAAGAGTGGTCCTGTTAGTTCAGATGAGAATATCTGGTTTAGTCAGGAAGAGGAAGACAAAAGAAAATAGAATCGAAGAGATGAACGCGCAGTTTATGAGAGAGGTGAGCAGAAATACAAATGCCGATAGAAGGTATCACCGTCAAAGACAGATTTCAAGCCAGAGACATAAGCACATAGCTGTGCTGGGCAGGAACAAGCACTGAAAACAAACTACATTAAATGCAGGATTCGCCATATTGCTGAAAGTGACAAGAGCAGGATGGGTGGCGTTAAAGGAGAGACTGTACGACATATTGTGAATGAGTGCACGACACTGGTCGAAAAAAAAGAATACAAAATAACGCACAATAAAATCGCAAGGGTGATTCATTGGGAAATAGGTGGTATGTATGAATAGAGCAAGGATTAATAAGAGTAAATACCAAAAGTATAACTGGGAATGACAAGGTAAATATACCGTGGGTTGTAAGGATCCAGTGTGATCATGAAGTTAAACATAAAAAGCCAGATATAGTTGTCTTGAATAAAGATGAAAAAACCTGTTCAGTCATAGATGTTGTATGCCCTGGTGATGACAAAGTATCAGAAAAAGAAAAAAAAAGAGGAGGTCACACATGATGCTTTGAAGCAGGAAATAAAAAGACTGCGGTCATTGAAGAAGATGAGTATTGGAATGTTTTACCTGTTGTTATCTCAGCGCTGTTGAGAAGGACAAGATCTTGGTCCTTAGAGAGATGTTGGGCTTCTTCCAAGACATTCCATCGAAGGGATGCGAACACGGAAGTCGCAGACCCGATTCATCACTTGATCACTACTATTGACACCATTTTCTTCTCCGTAACCAGTGAACCAAGAAATCCCGGACCTGCTCAGTCTGAATTCCAAACAGGACGTGAACAAGTTCGAGACGTTCCAAATGCAATGTCTTCATCAGATCCTTGATGTCTCTTTGCACGACCGAATCTCAAACAACATTCGAGAACAAAGCCAGCAGCAACCGACCACTGAATACCAAGTCCGGCAGTACAGGTTACAGTGTTCTGTAGGATTAGCACCGAAAGGCTACCACACTAACTTTTGTGGCGGTAGCAACCCACGCACTGGAGAAATCCTGCACAGCACACCAAAGAAGACATGGACGAAACGAATTGAAGAAGACCTGAAGTCGCAACGCCTCGACCTCAAGCATGCAAAGGCCAGAGCCATGGATCGGAAAACGTGGAACAGCATCATCACCAGAGTCCGTCACCCAGCGGCACCGATAGCAGAATACTGGTTGAGAGGACAACCAACCCTTCCGGTCGCCAGCTAAGGGTTTTACACACTCACCTGCTGCTGTGGGAGGCTTGAGTACAATAAGTAGGAAGCTCACAAACAAATCTCTGCAGAGTTCTCGAAATCTGAATGAAGAGTGTTACCTTTGTCCACTAGTGCTGGACAACTGACACTTCGTTACATTTTCCAACGAAGTTATTGTGTTAGAGAACAATAACAACAACGACAACACCGACAACAACAACATGAACAATAATTATTACTTTTCTGTTTATTTATCATTATTGCTATCATCATCATCATCATTACCATCATCAACATTATCTTTATTACCTTCTCGCTAATACATCAAAAGAAATGACATTTCTCAAACTCTGGTAAATACGTCGTTTACATTAATATGCTCGTTTCTTTTTTAGTTTTTCTATGGAGGGGAGGAGGAGGGTTACACATGTCTAGTTTCATTAATATATACATAAATATACATATATACATATATACATACACACACACACACATGTGTGTGTGTATGTATTAATTACGTACGCACACATTTTCTTAATAACTTCCCGAGGGTTGAGGAAGAGGAGTGAAAGAGTGAGGGTAAGAGGCGATGAGAAACTAGTGATGTTTTCTTCCTCCCTAACGTTTCTTTATTTTTTCTTATTCTTATGCCCTTTTTTTTTTTTTTGGTAGGTCTTTTATGTTGTTCTTCTTCTTCCTCTGCCTTTCATTCTACTTTCACTTTCATTATCTCACAACCTTTTCTTACCTTCGTCGTCGTCGTTACTGTTGTTGCCATTATTGTGGAGGTTGCTGCTTCTATTGTTGTTGTACTTATTATTATCATTATTATTATTATTATTATTATTATCATTATTATTATTATTATTATTATTGTTATTATTATTATTATTATTGCAAGAATTGTTTTCATTTTTATTAATATAATGTTCTTCTTGTTGTTCTTGTCTAATGCTTTATTTGTCCGACATGTTTGTTTGCTTGTTGCTTTCTTTCTTTCCTTTCTTCCATGACATTCGTTGATAAGCGACCGTGGATTAATAAACAATTATACAGATCTAGTAGTAGTAGTAGTAGTAGTAGTAGTAGTAGTAGTAGTAGTAGTAGTAGTAGTAGTAGTAGTGATTTCATTGACAGAATCCTGAAGCTGTTTTTCTTGGGGTAGGAGGGAAATTATACTTTTTTTTACTGTTGTTTGTCATACTGTTTTTCTTTTGTTTTTGTTTTTTTCTTGTTGATTCTCCTTCAATTTTTCTTTCGCTTTTTCTTCTGTTTCTCGTATTTTTTTTTTTTTTTTTGCTGCTAATCAACTTCATAGAGAATAAAGGGTGAAGAGGGGACTGTTGCAGTTAGTAGTAGTAGTAGTAGTAGTAGTAGTAGTAGTAGTAGTAGTAGTAGTAGTAGTAGTAGTGGGGGAGAGGGGGAGGAGGGCAGCAGCAGTAGTAGTAGTAGTAGTAGTAGTAGTAGTAGTAGTAGTAGTAGTAGTAGTAGTGTTTTTGTGGTTTTGGTTTTCTAGTTTTCGTTCCTGACTTTTTTAATTTATTACAAGATTTTTTTCTGGGTTTATATTTTTTTTTGGCCCTTTTTTCTTATTTCATTCACGATATTATAGGTGTTGTTGTTCTTCTTGTTACTGATGATGATGACGACGACTGTGATAATGATGATGACGACGGTTATGATGATGATGACGACGGTGATGATGATGATGATGATGACAGAAGTGTATGTACAAGGATGTTAGAGATGTGGTATAAACACGCACACATATATATATATATATATATATATATTTGTTTTGTGTGTTTGTGTGTTTGTCTGTGCGTTTCTTTTGTTTGTCTAATCACGTCTTTTACTCTTCAACATCCAGCTAACAGCATTATTTGTTTCCCACCGACACACACACACACACATACACACACACACACATACACACACACACACACACACACATTACTCTATCTCTCCCTTTCTCTCACCTCTCTCTCACACACGCACTCTTTCTCTCTCTCTCTTACACACTTTCTTCCACAATTTATGTATGTGTGTGTGTGCATGCATGTCTGTCTGTATGCATTTATATATACAGACAGACATGTATGCATGTATATATATATATATATATATATATATATATATATATATATATATATATATATATGTATATATATATATATATATATATATATATATATATATATATATATATATATATATATACATACATGCATACATATATATACATACATATATATGTATATATATGCATACATATATATACATATATATGTATATGTATATATATATATAAACATATGTACACATATACACATATACACGCACGCAATGTATGTGTGTGTGTGTGTGTGTGTGTGTGTGTGTGTGTGTGTGTGTGTGTCGTTCTCTTTCCAACTCCTTCTGTCTATATCGAACTCTTCTCTTTCTGTCACTGTCTCACAGACGCACACGCACACACACACACACACACAAAACACGCACAAACACATAGGAATACACACATACACTCCCCTTTTACAAAAATTGATAATCAGATCCATTCCTTAGAGAAAAAAAATTGTCCCTTGCTATCTAGACATCTCAGACACTGCACCCTCCTCAATTTACTGTCACTATCTAGGGTTTATGCAAAAATAAAGTATGCTGAGTATAAACCTACACAACCATAATTCGCATGGGTACATATGTATTATTATCATTGTTATTAATATTATTAGTAGTTTTCATTATTATTATTATTATTGAGTGAGAAAGCAGTGCATGCCATCAAATATACCCATCATGACTACCCGTCTGATAAGGGTACACCAGCCACATGCATCACAACCATATGTGCGCGACATGGTGAGCTCATATCAAGCTAAACAGCACATGACCTTACAGGTGGAGTCCAGATAGAATTTTCTTCGGGTCGAGTAGCCCATCCTGCTCAAAAGGTCCCCAAATAAGCTTTGTTTAAGGATGATGAAAAAAACACTTATGTTTCCAGAGGTGAGTTATTCAAACCCCAAAGAAATCCTCTCACCTGTGATGTTCTCCCACTACTTCTGCTTGTGATCAGAGATGTGCTTATCGTCAGCCATTAAGGGACATGCTCAACTGGTAAAGGTCAAACAACTGACAAGTAAATTTGTAGTATTGCGCAGAATATTTGCTGTAGCACATCTTTTATACCAAAACAAAACATGTACAAAACATTTCCAATCAGTTATGATCAGAAGCCATGAGAGTCACTGCTTGGTACTGCGCCAGAGCATTTATTATTATTATTATTATTATTATTATTATTATTATTATTATTATTATTATTATTATTATTATTATTACTACCCTGCGTTCGTAAGCGAAAGCAGGGTATTGTAATCACTCGTCTTTGAGTGTTTGCAAAATTACTGGAAAACGGCTTAACGGATTTTCACCAAATTTGGCAGAAATACTCATTGAATGAGTGGCTCGAAATGATGAAAATTTGGTTTGGCTATCTTCAAACATACGTAAACACATAGATAGATATGCGACTCCGTGTGTGTGTGTGTGTGTGTGTGTGTGTACAGTGATGGATTCGAAGGGTTCGTTTATTTACGACGATACTTAAAAAAAGAAAATCAATTCAGTTCAATTAAAAAGCATGGGTAAGAAATGGATTGTAAGCCACACTATAATTTGCAAAAAGAAAATTATCTGCGCCCAAGGTATGCGTCGCCCCACCGATGCCTTTTTTTCATTATTATTATTATTATTATTATTATTATTATTATTATTATTATTATTATTATTAACACAGGTTTATTCGGCTCTCAGCGACTTAAAGTTTCGCGGGCCTCTAACAGAAAACCCCCCGGTAATCTAAGCGTGAAAGTAATGGTTTTCCGTTAGAAGCCCGCGAAACTTTAAGTCGCATGAGGCCAAATCAAAAAGGTTTTAAATAATAATGTGTGTGTGTGTGTGTGCACGCATGCGCGCGCGCGTGTGTGTTGAGTGTCATTTTCTTTCCTTTGTCCACTCACTCGTGTATATATATATATATATATATAAATACGACGGGCTTCTTTCAGTTTCCGTCTACCAAATTTACTCACAAGATTTTGGTTGGCCCGAGTCTATAGCAAAAGACGGCTTTATTTGAACTTGTACCGGTTGAGGGAAGTACTAGACCATTTCAAATATTATATATATATATATATATATATATATCTTTTAATTACCTTTGAATGACTTTAAATTATTTAAAAAGTATTTTAATCGTCAGTTAAAACCTTTAGTCGGTGGACAATTATTTTATTCTATCTTCATGTTATGTATCTGTCTAGTAGGACTGGTATTTTGAATTTTTAGTCGCTTTATTTTAACTTTTGTATTCTATTATATAAAAAATATATCTTAGGTTTTTATATATATTTTCAACTCGAATTAGATATATTGTATTTTATTAGAATATATGCTTTTTAAAATTGTACATTTTACATATATGTATTATTTTTATATTATATATTTTTCTTATGTGTTTGTGGACCATGGTGCATTTTTTATATATATGATTGTTTGTTTGAGGGGTGGTGTTTTTGTTGAGTCGCTGACCCGAACATAATGTTTTTATTCTGTCACTAATGCTTTTTTATCCTTGTTTCATTTATACTTGAGCACTTCTTTTGCAGTCCTATATAAACTTTTTTGTATCTTAATAGGAGACAAATATTATTACTGTTATATATATATATATCGTAAGAAGTTTGCTTCGCCGTGGTAATGAGTTTGCTTCGCTTCCCAACCACATCATTCTGAGTTCAATACGACTGTGTGACATCTTGGGTCAGTTTTTTTCTAGGATAGCTTCGGGCTGACCAAAGCGTTGTGAGTGGATTCGGAAGACTTAAACGCGGTGGTTGTTAACTGATTGATTGAGATGTGATTCGGGCCGTCAAATACATGTGTAGGGTACACCTCCTCTCCACCTTTAATGGAATCTTTATCAAGATTTTGAGATTTTTAATTCAAGTGAAGTTTATGGGAAAGAATTCCTTGAGGATCTTAGGAGTTGAGAAATTCTGATCGAGGTCGGTAACGGTGTCAACAACGTTCTTGAGAAGGTAGCTGACTAAGTCGTAGTTAAGAATGTTGACAGCTGCATTTGTAGGTGCAAGAACAGCCCTTTCGCGAAGCCAATCCGGCTTTATGTATTCCGTTGTACGATTTGGGTAAACGGCAGAACATATAAGTCATCAGGGCTGGAGACAGTGTGGCCAATGGTGGTAATGTCAATGTACTCGTTGTCGTCGGACGTAATTTGTCCATTGCTGATTTTAAAGAGTATTTCCGAAAACTGTGTTGTAGGCTGACCAGTCTGTAGTAGGGATCTCATGTTGATGGTGAGTTGTTTCGATTAGACATGCGACCAAAGGAGGGATTTTTTAAGGCAGGCATTAAGTTCATCAGCTGGTGTTCCTTTGGGTATAATAGGCAGAGTTTGTCGAAAATCTCCTGCAAGAAGAAGAGTCGCACCTCCAAGGATGTTGTTTTCGATCTAAGGTCTCTCATTATGGTATCAAGTGTTTGTAGGGAACATTTATGGGACATAATTGCTTCATCTTAAACAATGGGTTTGCACTTTTTCAAAATTGCTGCTTCGTCCGAGGAATGCATTATGTGGCACGTTGGATGTTCATGCTGTGCTACATTGAAGGTAGTGTGAGCTGTTCATCCGCCATCGAGAAGAGTCGAGGCTATTGCTGAGGTGGCACCATTATGCCGCAACTTCGCAAGAAGATTCAGGTTGAATGTTTTTCCAGTTCTACCAGGTGCGTCTAAGATGATTCCGCCAGTGTGTTTGTGTAGATGTTTCCGAGGACAAAATAGTATCCGTCAGCTTGATCGAAATTCAGAAGGGGCTCGTTGTCAGCAATGTACTGTCTGAGTTTGATGATGTTGTAGGATGTTTCTCAGAGAATGAGGTGATTGCGACAGGTGTCTTCATTTCTGTCTGGGCTGTTGAGGGAATAAGCGTCTAATCGTTGACCCCCAACTGCCATGACCAAGTCTTCCAAGAGAAGAAGCTCTCTGTTGTAAATGACAGGGGTAATGAGTGTCAACACTACCTGTGATTTGGTGAGTATGCAGCAAAATGTCATGGCACATTGACTCTTTGTATTTATTTCAAAGTGAATATGTGCCTATCAGGTTGCAGAAAACCAGCATTATTGCAAAAAGGTGTCGGAGTTTGTGCGGAGAACAACACAGAGAGGCCTTTTCGAGTGCATTATTATATTGATCATCTGTATCCAAAAGTCCCCGTTTGGAGCAGGCATCTTTGAAAGTGCCAAATAAGTGGTCGTCCACTGTGTGAAGGTCATCGAAGGAGGTTGGTCCCTTAATGACATGAAGTAAGAGCTGCAGATGAAAGTTCAAGGGGTGAACTGTGTAGACGTGTTCGATTGTGTAGCCTTTGTACACGGTTTGATCCAACTGCGTAGGCCGGCCTACGGGAAGATAATTGATTCCATGTATAATAATATGGTACTTCCGCGTACAAAAAAATTTTTCCAAGGGGTAAACTTTGCATAGGAGAAAGAAGGCCGTGAGAGTGGTCTTTGGCGGGGCAGTTACTTTATGAATGAGGTTGTCTTCTGTGAAGTAAATTCGCTACATATTTTCCAAATGAACACTGAGATGAATCATAGGAGGGTATTGTTCGTGAATTAGGAATCCCAAGGTTCTCCATATGGCTTCATTAGAGGATGTGTAGCGTCCAGTTTTGAAAAGGGTCACTTCATCATTTGTAAAATCTGTTGATCGTGTAGATTTTATTTGAAAAACGGGTCTGTCCGATCCTTTGAAAATGTACTTGCGTACGTAACGTATGGATTTGACAGAATTACAGAATTCTACATTGATTTGTGCATGAAATGTTTTGCACACCATCTTGTTGTGGGGTACGATCCACCGATTGTCAACCAAAAAGGTGTAGCGGGGGATACAAATGTAAGGGAGACAATCAATTTCTGAATGTTACCTCCCTTGTCCACAATAATCACCATACGGCAGTTATTCTGACCTTTTTCCTAAAAGGCCCAATACTCCATATTATTCCATAAGTGAAAAGTCTAAAGAGTGTAGAACCATCTGTGGAGCATGAATGATGTGAACGAAATCAGATAAAAAATATCGATTTCACGTGGGATCAACCTAATGGTCGGTCACATATACACACCCACACACGTCATCCGTCTTAAATATTATATTATATATATGTTTGTGCGTGTGCATGTGCGTATACCCAAAAGAAGCAGGAAGTTAGCAATATCATTTTATTCACTCACTTTTACATATTCATATTTTTATCACCTTCAAAGTATTCTCCGTTTGAAGCAATGCATCGGTCCAGACGCGTTTTCCACTGTTCGAAGCAGCCTTGAAACTATTTCGAAGTGATGCCTTTTAACGCCTCCGTCGTTTTTTCCCTTCGCCTCTTCCATATATGCAAAACATTTTCCTTTAAGGACTTTTTCATTCGGGAAAACAAAGAATAAATGTTGTAAGGAGCAAGATCAAATGAATAGGGAAGGTGGGTAAGCGAGGTCATGCCATCTTTCCTTTCACATTGACGAAACAAATCAGCATCGTCTTGACGTTGGACTTCACTTGACGCACTTTTGGAGGGCGTGGTGACATTGAATGCTTCCATTGACTTGATTGCTGCTTCGTTTTCGGACCTAGCCGTAACACCAGCTTCGGATCAACTTTCAACTGTTATTTTAGTTCATGACACGCATTCACTCGTGACTGCTTTTCATCTACCGTGAGCCAGTGAGGCACAAATTATGCTGCAACTCTTTCCATTCGCAATTCCTCACTCAAAATTCGTTAGCCGGAACTCCAGGACACACCAGTCATCTCAACACGTTCGTCAATTATTCGGCGACGGGCCTCCAAGATCAGCTCATGCATTTTTGTGATGTTTTCATTCGTTTCGGGAGGTCGACGGTCGCCCTGAACGAGGTTAGTCTTC
>NC_142952.1:18499401-18504401 GCF_046866305.1 Octopus bimaculoides
ACACACACACATGCACACGCACACGCACACATACAAACAAAAAAGATGTTTGCTTATGTATTTATATACGTGTATATGAAATATAATATGCATGTGTGAGAGAGAGAGGGCGAGAGAGTACCACTTGCACATACATGCAAAAAAATGCATACATAACAACACACGCCTTCACTCACTCACTCTCTCTCTCTCTCTCTCTCTCTCTCTCTCTCTCTCTGCCTCACGCACACACACACATACACACACGTACATACATCTTTCACTTTCTCCTCTCTTTCAATTTTTGCTTTCTTCAAAGCATAAAGAAATTTAAAAAATTACGGAAATTAACGAACAATCATATGATCCCAAATGATCGAGTTGACAACTTTGCTTCTTCAAACGAAAGAATGCCATAAAATAACATCATTTCACACGCACGCGCACACACACACACACACATGCACACATACACGCAATTTAGGTAAAACTACTGCACGAATTATGTTATTTCTTTCCGTGTGCACATGCAAAATTACAGCTCAAATCCAATTGAAACTCCGTAATTTATGTTTGTGATGAGCGTATTTAAAGACCTGATCTTCGATATAAACTTAAAAGTAAATTTTCCCAGAAATCCTGTCCTTTACTTGTTGTTTATAGCATATCCAAGGTGACATTTTCGTCCCCACCCTTATTTTTTCCTAAATTTCTTCTGATTCGTTTTCCATGCAGAAGACGAGGATTTCGCCCAAAAAATACGTTCTCAATATTTTAATTTTCTCCCTCCCCACCCCAATTTCTTCATTTTTACTTTTTTCCAAATTTGTTCATGGTAATCATCGGAAAAAAAACAGAGGGTACGAATCTTTAAGAATTTTCTTCTTCCTCTCTTCTTAAAGAAACTCTAAATCTCCTTCTCAAACATCCACCCATCACTTCACCACTCTCAAATAGCTACAAACTCCCAATGTTTCACTTTTAACTTTTTAGCAAGCGAGGAAGTTTCTTCAGAAATAATGTCGTTTGCCTGTTATTTCTAGCATGTCGTGTTTTCTTGTGGTAGTCTGGTATTTTTACATCTGCTATTTCAGTACAATTCTACGCATGCGTGAAACATCAAACGAAAGCGAAACATTGGGAGATTTTAGCTTTTTGAAAGCCGGTAGCTGAGGGTAGGTGAGGTGGTGTTTCTTTAAGAAAAATTAAACTTCTAAAAAATATTTATATTTCCCACATCTCTGTATTTTTCTACGTGGATAAAAAAAATTGAAAAAAGTTACAAATTAAGAAATTGCTATAGAGATGGGGGAAATTAAAGCAAAATCGTATTAAACCCCATTTATACGATGAAACAATACTTAGTTTGTGATCCTTCTTTGGAACAGAAAGCACTTTCATGCAAACCCATGCAAATTGTACCCTCCCTCTTCACTTTCAAATGAACAATAACTTCCATTATGTCAGTGATCCAGTTCACTATATATCAGCTGTACCGATTCTGCCCATAAGAAAGGAACAAATAATACAATGTGGCTGTAGGTCATAACTCCTGGGCAACGCCGGGCTGCATTACTAGTGTGTGTGTGTATATATATATATATATATATATATATATATATATATATATATATATAATACAAAATGGGACAAGAACGCAAAACATCCAGACAGTTAAGTGATACAAAAAAGGGACAAAACATCCAGATAGACGATTCAAAGAAAACAAGGACAGGTCATTCGGTGTTTTCTTTCATCAGTCGAGATACAGATCATCTTTGCAATTTCGTCCCTTTCTTGTATCACCTAACTGCCTGGATGCTTTGCGTTCTTGTACCATTTTGTATTATATATATATATATATATATATATATATATATATATATATATATATACATATATATAGCGGCGTACGTACACCGCTATATATATATATATATATATATATATATATATATATATATATATATATATATATATATATATATATATATATATATATATATATATATATATATATATATATATGTATACATATATATATATATATATATATATATATATATATATATATATATATATATATATATATATATATATATCGCGACTCTATCTCTTTCTCTATCACTTTTTCCCCCTCTCGTTCTTCCTCTGTTACTACTACGTATCTCTCTTTACCCCTCTCGTTCTTCCTTCTGTTACTACTATATCTCTCTCTTTCGCCTCTCGTTCTTCCTTCTGTTACAACTATATTCCTCTCTTCCTCTCTTTCTCTCGTTGCTCACCTATTCTTCTACTTCCTCCCTTTGTTTCTCCCTCTACCACTCTCTCTCTCTCTCTCCTTTTCCCCTGCTTGGTCACATGCTTCCGGTCACTAATCCTTTTCTTCCTTGGCTATCGCCGAGCAAACACGCGAACTTACTTCGTCCCGTTTTTTTCAGTTCGTGCCTCACTGCGTTCATATACACATAATTTTTCACGTCTGGCCGCACAGCCTTTTCCGTTTGTTTTCCTGTCTTGTTTTTTGTCCGCCACTACATTCCTCCATGGCACAGGTTTAATTTGTGTATACAAATTTAATTTGCGGTCCATGAGAAGAGCCGCTTTAACGATGCGTCCTGCCCAACTCTTCGAAACGCCGGTGTTAAAACGGGGGTAGCTGATGAAGGAAAATGTTCTCTATGTGGCTCGTGTGTTTTCTGTACTCTGGTTATTATTATTTTCTTGTCTACGTTTTGTTTGCAATGTCCTGTACCCAGATATGCACCTATATATACAGGTAGACGTAGGTATGCACATACCTGTACGTATATATTACATATACTCATTTATTATTGTTTATATACATATATATATACATGGAGAGAGAGAGAGAGAGAACAGACGTGCTTTTCTCTCACCTATCGTTTCTCTTTTCAGAAAAAATTGTTTCTCCCAGCATTCATTAATTTCCTCTCGTTCTGGTCTAACGACCCTGCATGTTTGTTTTCGTTCGCTTTCCTTGTATATCTCCACTGTCATATTTTTGTTCCCAACTTTGACCCTCCATAAATCCTATTGTCATTGAATGCTCGACCATTTGGCCCTCCATAAATCATATTCTCGTTGAATGCTCGAAATGAAGAGTAGATAGACAGCCGACAACTGATGAAGGGTCTTTTCTCTGTGTTTACTTGTCCTATTTTCTCGTTGTTTATATATTTCGCTCGTTTTCCCTCGTTTGTTTCCGTATTTCATGTTATTTGCACTGTAGGTGACGTCCTGTACCCATATATATATATATATATATATATATATATATATATATATAAAGTAACAAAATGAGGAAAAGAAATCCTTCAAAGGGGTGTGTTAAACATCCAATTCAGTTGTACGTCAGTTGAATACCATATAAATATTGGTATAATGCAATTATAAAGATAAATCAAATAGAGAGATACTATTAACAAATAATTCATTTATATTACAATATTACATGACATACTATAAATATAATATAACACTAGCAATGCATCCCATAGTTGCCCGGGTGTTATGACCTACAGGCACATTATATTATTTGCTCCTTTCTTATGGGCAGAATCGACACCACTGATATATAGTTAATGGCACAATGGAGGTTATTGTTCGTTTGAAAGTGAAGGTGGGTGCATGGGTTTGCATGAAAGTGCTTTTTGTTCTTAAGATGGATCACAAACTATGTATTGTTTCATCGTATAAAAGGGGGTTAATACGATTTTGACCAGAAATCACGTTTTCAAAATTTTAATTTCCTCCCATCCTCACTGCAATTTCTTAATTTGTAACTTTTTCGAATTTTTTTTTTTTTTTAGTATATATATACGTAGAAAATATAGAGCTTACGAATCTTGGAAATACATATATTTTTTATAGTTTAATTTTTCTTAAAGAAACACTCAATGCCCCTTCCCCCACCTCGCTCACCCATCACCTTCTCACTTTTACTTTTGTTTGATGTCTCCCGCATGTGTAGAATTCTACTGAAATAGCAAACTCAAAAAATACCGGACCACCACCAGAAAATCCGACATGCTAGAAACAACAGGCAAACGACATTATTTCTGAAGAAATTTCCCCGCTTTCCAAAAAGCTAAAAGTGAAACATTGGGAGTGTGTAACTTTTTGAAAGTGGTGAGGGGATGAGTAAAATTCTTAACGATTCGTACTCTGTTTTTTCTCCATGGATTACCAAGAAAAAATATTTGAAAAAAGTAAAAAATGAATTTGGTGTGGACAGGGAGAAAATTAAAATATTGAGAACGTGTTTTGTGGGTGAAATCCTAATGTCCTGTATTGAAAACATAGGAATCGGAAGAAATTTAGGGAAAAAATAAGGCGAGGGAGAGGAAATGTCACCTCGGACATGCTAGAAAGAAAAGGTAAAGGACAGGATTTCTGGGAAATTTTTTAAAGTTTTTATCGAAGATCAGGTTTTTAAATACGCTCATCACAAACACAAATTACACAATAGAAAAAGAATTTTAATTGGATGTGAGCTTTAAATTTGCTCGAGCACACTACAAGCAATAACATGATTCGCACAGAAGTTTTACCTAAAGAGTGTGTGTGTGTATGTGTGTGTGTGTGTGTGTGTGTGTGTGTGTGTGTGTGTGTGTGTGTGTGTGTGTGTGTGTGTGTGTGTGTGTGTGTGTGTGTGCGTGTGTGTGTATTTGTATGTGTGTGTGAAAGGAAATTATTTTATTTCATTCTTTCGTTTGAAGAAGCAAAGTTGTCAGCTCGACATATATAGGATCATATGATTGTTCGTTAATTTCCGTAAAATTCTTTTGATTTCTTTATGCTTTGAAAAGAGCAGACATTGAAAAAGCGACATTTGCTTTGAAGTGAAAGGAGAATGTAAAAGAGAGGAGAAAGTGAAAGATGTACGTGTATATGAAATGGTCGTATGTGCGTGAGAGAGAGAGAGAGAGAGTGAGTGAGTGAGTGAGTGAGTGAGTGAGTGAGTGAGTGAGTGAGTGGGTGAGTGGAAGATGTGTGTT
>NC_142952.1:18506901-18519401 GCF_046866305.1 Octopus bimaculoides
TAGTGATGCATCATTTCACGTGCACATTGTCAAGTTGATAGCAAAGTGCAGACAACTGGCAGAGTGGATACTGAGGACATTCCGAACAAGGGATCAGAAAGTCATGTTGACTCTATGGAAGACATTTGTTCTGAGCCGCCTAGACTATTGCTCTCAGTTGTGGTCACCACACAGTGTCAAGCGGACAGCAGAACTCGAGGCAATTCAGCGTCACTATACTAAAAAGCAAAAAAGATCGCCACAGTCCAACAGATGAACTACAGGGAGCGACTGAAGGCACTAGGTCTCTACTCCCTGGAGCGCAGGCGGGAGAGATATGTAATAATATACATATGGAAGATACTGGAAGGACTGGTATCAAACTTTGGCATCAAGTACTACACGAATGCCCGCACAGGTCGCCACCGCATCGAACCAAGAACGAGGTACTGCAACAGCCTCGGTTTCAGGGGACCTCAGCTCTTTAATGCCCTGCCAAAACATTTGAGAGACCTGCAAGACATGGATATAGAGGTCTTCAAGACAAAACTCGACGCTTTCCTCTCCACGATAACCAGACAAACCAACGGCTCGAAATGAGACACAGTTTAGAGCAGCGATGTCAAAATCTCTTATATACCAGATGTGCCATCAAAACTCTTGATTGGACTATATCAGGTGGAGGATAAGAGCCATGCAAGGAACGTGAAGAGAGCACAGCATAAAGACGGAAAGTCACGGTGGTGCTCCAGCATGACCACAGCCACTTGGCTGAAACCCATAAATAAATAAATAAAAATAGGAGAAAACTTAGATACTTAATTATATACATTTATATACACACATATCTTATTGCTGTATGTTGTGGTGACAAGGGACTATCTTGGACATGAAAGGGTTTCGATTGGTATGTGTTTGAGATGTAATGAAGAGAATTTCGACGGTTGTGGATTGCACTTACTTGGTTGTATCGTCCGTTAAAGTGTTTTTGTTGTTTTTTAATTGCAATTGATGTATGATTGAATAGATAACGTTCACGCTCATAATACAGAGAAATTTGAATTAATTTTTGCAATCTAGTCGTCCTTTCACACGGAATTTCGTCTATCTTTAAACCATGACCCTGAAGTGACTTTATATATATAAGGGAAATGTTATTATGTATGTGTATCAGAAAAAATATATGTAAGTATGTAAATCGAAACAATTTGTTGGCCTCTTATGTTTTTAAATAACTGTTAATTTATATAATATTATGTTATATTATATTCATAGTATATCAAGCAATATTATAACATAAATAAATTATTGGATTGTCAATAGTATCTCTCTATTTAATTTAGATGTATATATATTAAATTGAATGCGACGCATCCATTTTCAAGTAAGTTTTTGTTCACCTTTTTTATGCGACTCTCAACTGTATACTGTTTTCTTGCGTCATCCCTCTCTAATTCCTTTTTCTTCCCTCCCTCCTTCATCGTTATCTATCTGTCTCTCCCCCTTTTTCACTTTTTCTTTCTATCTCTCTCTCGTTGCTCATACGTGACCATCGTCCATCTTTCTTTTCCTCACATGATCATCTTTGTTTTCTTGCACGAACGTTTATAAGAACAGGCGTGTTTTTCACTCTCTCTTCTATCTTTTCTCTTTTCAAAAAAAAAATGTTTCTGCTAGCGTTCACTAATTTCTTCTCGTTCTGGTCTAATGACCCCCCCCCCCATGTTTGTTCTCGTTCAGTTTTCTCGTATGTCTCCACTATCATTTTTGTTCCCAACTTTGACCCTCCATAAATCCTAAATGTTATTCTAGAAATTATGACAGCAACTGTCTTTGAAGATCCATTGTCAATATTGTCGTTGAATGCTCGAAATGAGGAGTAGATAAACAGCTGACAACTGGTGAAAGGTCCTTTCTCTGTGTTTACTTGTCCTGTTTTCCATTTTTTTCTTGTTTACGTATTTCACTCATTTTTCCCTCGTTTTTTTTTCGTATTTCATACTATTTGCACCGTTGGTGATGTCCTGTGCCCATATATACATATATACATATATATATATATATATATATATATATATATATATATATATATATATATATATATATAAATTAAAAGGGTAAAGGTTTATCAATTTATTAATTTATTAATAAATCAACAATTAATAATTTTTACCAAGCCCTTCGGTATGTAAGCACCATTATCGGTGAGGAACTTATTTAAAAGTTCATATATATTTATAAACATAATTAAGGGATCAGCAAACATTTGCTTCACCATATACCGAAGTTCAGAAATAGCAGCTAAAAAAGCTGAGACTCCAACAGATAGCATTACTTGTAACTCACAAAGGCAAAAACAAGAAGAAAAAACAATGAAAACTAACCATTCCGAAGTTAATCGTAGACGCGTTTCTGGATTATGAGTGATAATACTCAATTTCCTTCATCAATACGATATTCCAGTAGTAAATTCGACCATGCTAGCAAACTGAAAGCATAACCGAATCTACCTCGGTCAGCCAGTCTACTATCTTCTCCTCAAGAAATTACCATGTGCGTCACAAGCGATACCGCAGAGAATTTGCGTTTACTACCAGGGAGTGAATAATTATTACAAATTAAAAGGGTGAAGGTTTATCAATTTATTAATTTATTAATAAATCAACAATTAATAATTTTTACCAAGCCCTTCGGTATGTAAGCACCATTATCGTATTGTACAGACAAAAAGGTGATATTTCGAACGCAGTACGGACGTGAAAACAGCAGAAAGATTGGGTATTATTAACCTCACTTATAAGACGGGAAAATAGTTGCCAACAAACAGCCACGAGGCTCGAACTTGCACCACTCGGATACCGGATGAGGACTCCACCGTTAAACTAAACTGTCCACTGACAACAGCCTCTCTTAAATTAAGCGCTAAATACATAACTTTTCTTTGGAATGCAGCAACAACAAATGTAAACAAACTTATATTTTGTTTTTAGAAGCGTCTGTATAATACAGGAGATTGTTGTCGGCGGGCAGTTTAGCTTAATGGTAAAGTATTCAGCCGGTATTCGACAGGTGTGGGCTCCAGTTCCGTAGTTGTCTGTTGACCAACTTTTTCCGTCTTATAAGGGTAATTACACCCAATCTTTCTGCTATGTTGCGCTCGAAATATTACCTTCTTGTCTGTACAATGGTTTACCAGTAACTTTATGTGTGTGTGACAGAGAGAGGATACACATGTATTAACATGCATATGTAAAAACATATGGGACACTCTCACAGGATCCCTGTAGTCTTCGTAGTTGCTAGCCATTTTGCTTGCTGCCAGTCTTACATTTAGATACTTCTGGTTTTTGTACATCTTTTTTTTTTTTCAGGCGCAGTTCATGACCCGAATAAGGCGGCGAACTGGCAGAAATGTTAGCACGCCAGGTGAAATGCTTAGCGGTATTTCGCCCGTCTTTAATGTTTTGAGTTCAAATTCCGCCGAGGTCGACTTTACCTTTCATCCGTTCGGTGGGGGGATAAACTAAGTACCAGTTGCGTACTGGGGTCGATCTAATCGACTGCCCCCACCTACCCCCAAAAATTTCGGGCCTTGTGCCTAGAGTAGAAAAGTAGAAAAGAAAAGACGTCATGACCTGAGTATCTTGGATCCAAATTCAGCGGCGACCTTTTTACTTACAGTGATAAGTATATCATACACGCCTCCAGAAATACCTTCGTTTCTTCAATTTCCTTGCTCATGCGGACAAGATGAACTTTATGTGGGCATAGCTGTAATTCCTTCGGTCATACGTGCGGCTGTATCCTTCATTGAGTCCTGACCGGGTCTAAGAGATGGAATGTTCTTCCTACCATACTATATGTCATCAATGCTCACCACATTTTCCCGTCTTTTAAAGGGATTTTCTAAACTGTTTTCACAGCCACCCTGCGTTCGAGAATTCCTTTATTTGCTGTCGACTACCGAGCGACGGCGGCGGTGGTGGTGGTGGTGGCAGCGGCGGGGATAGCGTTAAACTGGTCAATGGATTAAGTCGGTCAACGGATTAAATCTAACACATAAAGAGTCGGGAGTTGAGGCACCCCGTCCGATTCGCTACTCATTCTGCTGGTCCATTGCCCTAGAAGGATGAAAGATAAAGTTGACTTGATGGAATTTGAACTCAGAATCCAAGGCATTTTGGCCGCTGCTATAACGACTCTGCCATTTTGATGCATGCTGCTGCGACTATTTGTACTGTTGTTGTTGTTGTCGTTGTTACTGCTGCTGTTGCTGCTGCTGTTGTTGTTGCTGTTCTTCTTCTTCTTCTTCTTCTTCTTCTTCTTCTTCTTCTTCTTCTTCTTCTTCTTCTTCTTCTTCTTCTTGTAATTTAACCCCAAACTAGCCTCGTTCAAACACACCTATGATTTACAACCAAATTCCAGATCCCAGACTTTTTGTATATCTAGAACTACATTGACTAAAATTTCCTTCCTCTTTTAAGACTGTAGGATGGGATTTGAGAAAATTTGGCTATTTCTCCCAATTTTTCAATTGCAAAGATCCTACATCGTTTTCGTTCATTTTTCTTATTATTTGGTTGGTGGGGATGCTTATGTTGATGTTGCTATTGCATTGGAATCCAACCGTAACCACCTCCACATCTATATGGGATGGTGAAAACAGCATTATTTCTTTTAAGAGGTTAGAGTATTATTTGAGTGAGATTTGACTGCTCTTTCTAACAAGTCGTCTGGCCACGTACAAGGACCCTTGTTGATGTTGCTATTATCGTCAGTCTTGATGCTATTGTTGCTATTGTTTTTAATGTGATTATTACTTTCATTGTTGCTATTGATGTTGTTCTTCCTACCTATGTTGTTAATATAGTGTTATCGATACTCTTGCGGCTGTTATTATCGCTGTTGCTATTTTTGCCCTTATTTTTACATTCTTAATGTTGCTATTGTTGTTCCTACTTATGTTGCTAACATTATTATCGATGCTCTTGTAACTGTTATCGCTGTTGTTATTTTATCCTTTTTTTTGTTGCTATTTTTACCTTCTTTACTGTTACTATTGTTGCTATTGCTATTCTTGCTGTTCCTATTTATGTTGCTAACATATCGCTATCGATGATGCTCTGTTGCTATTTTTGCTCTTATTTTCGCCTTCTTCACTGTTGTTGTTGTTGTTTATGTTGCTAGTGTTACGTTGTTATTCCCACTGTTGTTGCTATAACTGTTATTTCTGATGCTAATGTTGTTGTTATTCCTATTTATATTATTATTGTTATGCTGTGATCGACGCTATTGTCGTTGCTGCTGCTCGTATTTTTGCCGTCGTTGCTGCTGTTGTTTCTGTTTTTGCTGCTGCTGCTGCTGCTGCTGTTGTTGTTTACACTATTGTTGTTGTTGCTGCTGCTGCTGCTGCTGCTACTGATGCTGCTGATACTGCTGTGGTTGCTACAGTCAGTGTGGTTAGTATTAATTATATGATGTCATGCAATCATTGTGGAAACTTAAATGGTCGTGTTTACGCTTTGTATAGAGACACACACACACACACACACACGCACTCGTGCGCGCACACACACACACACACATATGTGTTGGAAGCAGACACATATGTGCATATACAAATATTAGAGAGACGCACATATTATAAACAAAACACACACACACACACACACACACACACACATGTACACAGACATATGGATTGCACATGTGGACATAAAAACACGTCTATATAATCGTAGACGCAGATATTAGAAATGCACACGTGCACTCATACACTCTCACTCACACATTGTAAACACACACATATTATAAACATACAAACACTGAGTATATAAGCACGCACACACACACACACATAAACATCTATACAAATTATACATACACACATACACACATGCACACACACACACGCAAACATACACTCGTGCACAGACATACATGAGTATGCACAAGCACAAACAAGAAGAAAAGTAGATGAATGACTAATATTGTATGTCCATAGAAATACTTAGGAACACACACGCACACACACACACACACACAAACACACACAAACACACACAAACATACAACACATCGTTTACTCGCACACACACATAAACACACACAAACATACGACACATCGTTTACTCGCACACACACATTTACACATGCATACACACAACCCACATCGCACTAAACACAATACTAAACACACACTCACACACACTTCTACAACACATATGGAACACCTCACAGCGGTCCCTCAATCTACTGGAAATAGCAACCAAATTCTTTCAAATAACAACCCCACCGTCTTAACAGGAAGGTCACATTGCCTAGTGTGGTCCTAGAAATACAGAGATATGTCTAGATATGTGACTATATGCATGAGAATGCATACATAAAACATACAAATCTGCACATACATACATACATACCCTGTTGTTGATGTTGAAATTCCAATGAAGGTGCCTTGGATCTGGGTTAGAAACCGGTTCTTTCTCTATTGGCAAGAAATCTTGAAATAAACTGAATAATGACATACATACATACATACATACATACATACATACATACATACATGCATACATACATACATACATACATACATACATACATACATACATACATACATGCATACATGCATACATACATACATACATACATACACACATATCGCTAGATTCGAGTGTGTCTCCAAATTTAGCTGACTCAGTAGCGAAAACTGCGGAAAGCATCTAACTCAAAAACATTTTAAAATTGCAATTCGCAAAAAAATTTGCTACTTTCTCGAAATTTTCGTTGAGCGACAGACTATTCCAACAAGAGCGAGAAAAAGTCCGACCGATCAAATGTTTAAAGTTATCAACGATGTCGCTGGAGAGCACATGGAATCATGTGATGTTAATTACTGGAATGTTAATACTCTTATACACCCAGCCGCTATTACTCTTAAAGAACACCTAGGAGAAATCTACAGTAAACAAGTAACGAAATTACTAAACGGAAACAACCTAGATGGAAAACAAAACTTGAAGAAAACATCAATAACGTGCGCCGCCATATCGGATGGTTAACTACAACAATAAAATTCAAGGAGAAAATGAGTTTACATCTCACTAACTCTACCTTAGACAAAAATTAATGTAACTTTATGGCAACTCTTCACACCGAGCTCTTGAGGGAAAGTTAATCATTTTAAAACATGAACTCAGGACGGTGAGCGAGAAACTTCGCTATCGAATGCGAATTTTTGAACGAGCCAGTATCAATTGCAAATTTGCTTCCAACCCACAAACATTATACAGAGAGATGAGAAAGGAAAACATTACCATTAAGAAAGATCCCTCCTAAGAAGATCTACAATAATTGAATCACTAGGTTTTGTTAGTAAATGCTTAAAGAAGAATCTGGATAATTTGAGATTTTCAGAAAGAGAAATCGACCGGCTAATTCGTACATTACAAGTGCAATCTATGAGTGGAACAATAAAAATATGCAAGACTTTACTCAAGTTCCAAATGTGGATTTGTCTGTGTTAACTACATCCCAAAGATGGAGCCTTGTATCTTTGTTGCAAACCGGCTTCCTCCTCAGTGGAAGATTTATGATAATTAAAAGATAGAGGAGACATAAATATATATATATATATATATATATATATATATATATATATATATATATATATATATATATATTAAAATTTATTAATGAGGGTAGAAATTGATATTGATCAATTAAAACCAGTGGTCTAGCATATTAAAAAATCCGAAGATTAAAATTATATTACATACAAGAATAAGAGGAATGACCAGCAAATGTGGATTCCTGAATGCTAGAAATAGATGCCGAATCATCCAACCACGAAAAAGAATGTTCTCAGTAGAAAAGAATCAGCAATACAACAGACTGTAAATGAGTAGGACAAATGAAAAAATACTAAAATATGATTAATTTACGTACCATGGTTTCACCTGTTAAGAAACCATGGTACGTAAATTAATCATATTTTAGTATTCTTTCATTTGTCTTACTCATTTACAGTCTGCTGTGTCGCTGAGAACATTCTTTTTCGTGGTTGGATGATTCGGCATCTATTTCTAGCATTCAGGAATCCACATTTGCTGGTCATTCCTCTTATTCTTGTACGTATATATATATATATATATATATATATATATATATATATATATATATATATATTGGTAGGGAACAGATTTCTTTCTAACAGTATATCTTTTTAATGCTTTTTTTATGCATTACGGTTTAAAATATATATGACGTATTATCGTAAATTTCATTCCACCATAAGTTATATGCCCGTACAATATACAGGGTGATCATAAAGTCTGTATGCATAGGCGAAAATGAGAAACTCATATTAAAATTACAGCAGAAAGGACTTATGAATATTTGTAAAATTAAGGGCGGTGAGTTGGCAGAAGCGGTAGCATGCCGGGCAAAATGCTTTATGTTATCTTGTTCATGTTTACGTTTTGAGTTCAAATTCCTCCGGCTTCTACTTTTATCCCTTTCATCGGTTGTCAGACGATAATGGGAGACACACTAAAATGCAAACATAGCCACAGGCACATATGTGTGTATATATATATTCTATGAAAAAATTTTTAGGTGTCTACAAAGGTAGTTGCGCGTCATCCTTGCGCAGACGTCATGACGTCATGATATATATATATATATATATATATATATATATATATATATAATTAACATAATATGGTAAAAATTCGATATTAATTAATATCAATTTAATACCAGGAAACTAGCACATTAGAAGAATCAGAAGGTTCAGGAAAAAAATGTTTTCGAGATCCTAAAAAGATTATAGTACTTGTGTATATAAGATTGACCAGTGACCGGTCTGTCAATGTGCTAGAAGAAGCTCACTTAAAAAATTCTCAAATACGGATTCAGCGGAGCAAAAACAGGCGGGCTAGACCAGTGAAAATTGTACATACCTCGATTATCTGCAGACTATAGTTTCAAAATCAATACTTCCAAATTAAAGTATCTATTTATCATCAGTACAGATTGCCGATATTCTTATAATCGAACAGAATCTCGTGCTAGTTGTCTTCAACCAGTGAAAACGTGCACGTGATTCTATCCATTATAAAGATTAAAATTCAAAAGTCTTAGTTTTGGCGCGCTGAATCCGGAAAATATCTCTGCAGAAAATAATTTCTGCTTTGAATTTACCAACTTTGAGAAATGTGATTATGGTTAATTAACATAATATGGTAAAAATTCGATATTAATTAATATCAATTTTTAAGTGAGCTTCTTCTAGCATATTGACAGACCGGTCACTGGTCAATCTTATATATATATATATATATATATATATATATATATATATATATATATATATATATATATATATATATATATATATAGTTATATCTGTTTTTGTATGACGGTTGTTGCTCTGACAGATAATTGGCATAATCTGAAGTCGTCGATAGAATGTTTCTATCCGGCAGTGTACGGCCCCAGCCGTAACAGCGTTATTATTCTCAAAAGGTTGGATGGTTATAAAGGTTGGATCGTTATATATATATATATTTGAAAGAGGAAAAGAATGACTTCACTGGTAGTCTTAATCAATTTAATTTTTCATAAAATTTTATTTTTACAAAACAAACTGTAAAATTAGCAATGTTAATTCTCTAAATGAAGTATTAACAGTAACTGCACGATAAAGTGTAGTATATTGCCACTTAAGTGTGGCTGACTCCTAGAGGTGGATGTTACTGTTGCTTTTAGCCCCAGGAGGACATCTCCTCCAGCTGGCTTATCGACACACTACTGTGTCCTGTTTGCCAAGGGAAGTTATCCCTCTCACCATGATCTGTAGCACGAACGGACCCGGGTTTCAGGGTTATTTCCCTTCGTCGGCGTTCGATAGCCACTGATCCTTGGTGAGAGAGACAAAATCTTGGCAATCTTATATCTACTTTTCCAGTGAAATTCTTCACTGATATCGAAAAGGTGAAAACAAGCAATGTTAATTCTCTAAATGAAGTATTAACAGTAACTGCACGAAAATTATATTATTAAAAAGATAAATTGATTAGAACTATCAGTAAAGTCATTTTTTTCCTTTTTGCAAATATACCTAACTGTACCAAGGATTTCACACACGTATATATATATATATATGTGTGTGTGTGTGTGTGTGTGTCTGTGTGTGTCTGTGTGTATGTGTATATACGTGTGTATGTGTGTGTGCGTGTGTCTGTGTGTATGTGTATATACGTGTGTGTGTGTGTGTGTGTGTGTGTGTGTGTGTTTGTATGTGTATACGTATGATGTAGGTATGTATATATCGTCGGTGATGTCTGCGGCTATTGGAACCTGTAGAATAACACGAATGGGTTGAAGTTTACTACAGCTGTTTCAGACCTATTTTTTATTGATAAGCAAATCTATTACTTTATGTGAAAAAAAGAAAACGTTTTCTTCAGGTGAATTAAAGTCAAAATAAAATTTAACAGGATTTTTCACATAAGGATTATAGAATGCATATTGAACTTTCACACCTCGGTGCCGGTGAAAGAGTAAATTAAGGAAGAGCTAATTTGATGTTAAATATATGCGGTAATAAATGTGTCAACACCAAGGTAGAGACCTCGATTCCACCTTGTAAAATACCTCGATTCTACTGGATCCTGCAAATAATAATAATTATATATATATATATATATATATATATATATATATATATATATATATATATATATATATATATATATATATATATATATATATATATATATATATATATATATATACATATATATATATATAGGGAGAATTCACAAAAAAATAACAAAAGACGAAGACAGGTAATGTAGAAAACAAACAGATGTATTAGTATAATGCTCGGGAATTGAAAAAGTCTTTAACGTTTCGAGCCTACGCTCATATATACATGCATATATACATACATATATATATGTACATATACACAGACACATATATATACATATATAAATATATATATATACACACGTGTGTCTGTGTTTTTGAAAACTGGCAACATATATTATATATATATATATATATATATATATATATATATATATATATATATATATATATATGTATGTATTCAAAACAAAAATAAACGGCAAATAAAATTTCAGGCGCCAGCGTTTGTGTGTGGTAAGAATTTTGCTTCTCACCCACATGGCTCCCGATTCAGTCCCACTGCCCCGACCCGACCAAAGTTTTGAGTAGATTTGATAAACGGAAATTAAAAGGAAACCTGTTGTTTGTATATATCTATGTCTGTGTGTGTGCCTTTGTGTTTGGCTTATCCCGACCACCACTTTACAACCGGTGTTGGTTTGTTTACGTCCCCATAACTTCACGCTTCGCCATAACGCTCGATAGAATAAGTACCAGGCTTTAAAAAAATATAAGTAGTGGGATCGCTTCGTTCGACAAAAACGCTTCATAGCGGTGCCCCAGTATGGCCATAGTCCAATGACTGAAATAATTACAGGGTAAAAGGTAATATTTACTTATCGAAATATATCCATTCTCTACCTTCTAGTTGCAATAATATATACCAAATGATAAAGATTTATACATTTCAAAAATAAAGGCAGGCATGGCTGTGTTTGCTGCTTGGTGAAAAAATGTCCGTCGTATAGACATACATATACATATGCAGGGTGTCACAAATGTCACTGAGGGGTTTCGATTTTTAATAACTTTCTTAACTTTACAAATAAATGCATGAAATTTAGATACAATATAAAGGACATAATGGAAATTAATATGCATGTGTCAAATTTTGCATCACCACTACATCACATATGAAAATGACATCGCTTAAATGGCAGCCATTTTCGGCTTCGCACACCCGTGCTCTTTCCACAACTTGCACCATAACACCGTCAAGAGTTTCAGATCCCACTTCATTGATTTCTCTGTTGCTGTTCTCCTTCATTTGCGCCAGGGTCTCCGGTTTGTTGACGTAAACACTCTCTCTAAGGTATCCATGATTGTGACCTTTTTGCACCCGCCCATTCAAAGTAGACTTCACACCTGGTTCCAAATAAATGGGGCAACTGTTCATACCGCAAGAGAAACAATGCAGTTCCCACGGCAGTACTTTGGAGAGAGAATAATCTCTCGCTACGGCAATGTCGACTGGCCTTCACGTTCCCCAGACTTGACTAACCCGGATTTTTTCTTGTGGGGATACCTGAAAGAGAGGGTTTACGTCAACAAATCGGAGACCCTGGTACAAATGAAGGAGAACAACAACGGAGAAATCAGAGAAGTTGGGTCTGAAATTCTTAAGGGGATTATGGTGCAAGTTCTGGAAAAAACACGGGCGTACGAAACCAAAAATAGCTGCCATTCAAGTGATGTCCTTTTTCATATGTGATGTAGTGGTTTTGCAATATTTGACTTGTGCATATTAATTTCTATTATATCCTTTATAATGTATCTAAATTTCATACATTTATTTGTAAAGCTAAGGAAGTTATTCAAAATTG
>NC_142952.1:18524401-18539401 GCF_046866305.1 Octopus bimaculoides
GCATGTATGGATGTATGTATATATGTATGTGTGTATATATGTGTGTATGTATGTATGCATGTATGTATGTATGTATGTATGTTTTCACACGCAAAACATAACCTATTCAGTATTGACAGAGTAAATTCTATATATTCGGCAAGTATAAACATAAAATTCTTACTAAATTATGGATTACCTTTACTAACAATAAGGTATATCTAAATTATATGCGCTTGCATAAATATATATATATATATATTCGCATGTTTATTAATAACGTGAATGGATAAAGAATATCTGTGTGTGTTTGTGCTTGTGCATGTGCGAGCGTGTATGCGTGTGTGTTCATATACATCGTCATTATTCTTGCATCTATGCTTTTTTGATGAAACTCCATTTTGAACAGAAAGAGAAAATTGGACATGTCGACATTATATATATGTGTGTGTATGTGTGTGTGTATGTGTGTGTGTGCGTGTGTATGTGCATGTGTGTGTGCGTGTGTGTGTATGCATCTATTTATGTCTGTATGTATATATGTGTGTATGTATCTGTTGGTATATATATATATATATATACATATATATATATACACATACATTTATATACATATATATACATACATATATATATATATATATATACACACACATACATATATATATATATACATATATATATGTATATATATGTATATGTATATGTATGTATGTGTTTATGAATAAACCTATATGTATATACATGTAAGGTAGATGTATACACATACATATATAAACATTTATATATGCATACATATATATATATATATTCTTTATTACAGAAGTAGCACCCATATACGTACATTCATACATACATATACACATACACGCTGCATATATAACTGCATGTGTGTGTGTCTGTGTGTGTGTGTGTGTGTGTGTGTGTGTGTTGTGTGTGTGTGTTTATATGTGTGTGCGTGTGTGAGTGCGTAGGGTATTTATGTGCGACTAAGTGTGAGGGTAATTTCAGCTTTAATAACGACAACAATGATGACGAGACATTGTTATCGTCTGCTCGTCAACCAATACTGCTCCACTGCCGCCATCTTGAGCAGTTATCTTTTCCAATTGGAACGTAGTCAATGTTGTACAACAAAGTGTCTACATTATGATACCGGCATCACTACATCAACCGTTAATACTACAACAACAACTACTACTACTACAATAACAACAACAGCAAGGATTACTACTAAAATAAAGAACTATAAACAATAACAACACCGAGAACCACTACTACTACGACTGCTAAACAATAACATCGACATCAATAATAAGTATAAATACTGATAAAAATTAACAGAAAAAACTACAACTACAGCTACTACAACAACACTGATAACATTCACACAAACAACTGGTAATACTATTACGATTAATGAGATCACCGGCAACAACATACTACATCCACTATTATGTCTCAGGAAAACTACAATAGAGTATTATTGCCTCTTCTAATAGGTCCAACAACAACAGAATCTACACCAGGCGCTATATTGTTTGTGTTTTACTAACTATTGGGTTTTTATGAAGATTTGACTGCTAATTCTAACAAGGCAATGACTGCGTCGGGCTGTTGCAAGCCCTTTGCCTACATTCCAATCTGAAAGCACCCGCTACGTAGTCTTCAAAATTCCACATACGAAGCAAAGCATTAAGACTTAAAACCAAAGCATTGGTTTAATAAAAGTGATATATTGGTTTCGAATTTTGGTACAAGGCCAGCTAATTCGGTGAAAGGATTAAATTGATTACATTGACCCTAGTATTCGACTGGTACCAATTTTATCGACCCCCGGAAGAATGAAAGGAAAATTCGACCTCAGCGGAATTTGAACTCAGAACGTAAAGACTGACGAAATGTTTACCCTGAGTGCCAACGATTCTGCCAGCTCGCTGCCCGTAAGATATATTCTTTTTTATCTCAGCAGAGAGGTGTTTCCAGAGGTTCTTGCACATCCAATTCCATCCTCATACAGTTGTGAGACTCCAGCCTTGGAGTTATGCTTCGTTAAATGTGGGTCTGTCATCATGTGTATTTGCGTATCTGTCCCCTACACACACACATACACACATCTACATGCTTTTCCGATACACACATACACACACGAACGCATACTTACCTACCTGTTCACCCTCTCTTTTTTCTCCTCTCTCTCTCTCCACACACACATATCCATCTGCCTGTCCTCTACAGAAACACACATACACACGTGCACATCTACCTGTCCATTCTAAACACACACTCACACACATACGCATACACACTCACACTCACACACGCACTCACACGTACTCACACACACATCTACCTATCTATCCTCTGCGCATACACACTTTTCCCTGTACGTCCTGTACACACAGACGTACGCACATCTACCTATCTATCCTCCGTACACACACACTCGCACGCACACACATACATGCACGCTCACACACACACACACACACACACACACACACACACATACAAACACATACATTTCTGTATGTGTCACTTTTACACACACGTCCTATCAAGACTATTTACACTATTCTTTCTGTGTGCGCGTTTCTCTCTCCATATGTGTATGTGTGTGTGTGTATTTGTGCGTGTGTGTGTTTATGTGTGTAGTTATAATGCATATGTGCACAATTGCCACTAAATATGTGTGTGTGTGTATGTGTGTGTGCGCGTGTGTGTGTGTATTACGTATGTTCGTATGTGTGTACATGTATGTATGTGCATTCAAACACATAATTTCTATGAATATATGCACATGTGCATATGTGTGTATACATATATATATACATATATACATGTGTACATATATATATATGTATGTATATATAAATATATATATATATATATATATATATATATATATATATATATATATATATATATATATATATATATATATATATATATGCGTGTGTGTGTGCCTTCATGTTTGTCTGTTTCTGTATGTGTGTGAGAGGTGGGAGGAAACAGAGAAGGTGGGGTGTCTCTCGTTGGGAGCGGAGATGGCAAAAACGTTTCAGAACTCAGCAATAACAACACACCCTGCTCCCATTACACAGACACACACACACACACACACACACACACACACACACACACACACACACACACCTTAAAACTCTAACAAAAAAACACAAAGCATGTGAGATATTCTCTAGAATTCTCTGGAATTCCAGGATGATTCTTGTCGTAAACAATGGTAACACAATCGGGACGTTCCGTCACACACACACACACACACACACACACACACACCTCATCAAGACACCCTCTTCCCATTCTCCTTCGCCACCTCCTTCTCCTCCTCTGTCTCCGTCAATCGCAATATTGATTTCATTCTGTTATGAAGAAGACGTCGAGACAGTAAGAGGGGAAGGAAGAGGAGAAAAAGAGAAATAGGGAGGGGGAGCGACAAGATTGTGTGACGTTCAGACATTAAAGAGCGTCACTTTAGTGAAGTGTGGCGTTTTTCAACCAGAAATCGAAACTGAAATACAATCTCAGTTTGTTTCCCACTAAAATCGAACTGAAAGTGCTGAGATGAGACAGTCTTCGGCGCGTTGAATAGAATGGTAGTATTATTTCCAATTGTCTACTATCTGAGTTCAAATCACACCGAGACCGACTTATCCTATCGGGGCCAGTAAATAAACAGTAGTCCAAGAGGATGACTCCTTCTTCACAGAAATTGAATATCGCCACCCCAGAAAGAGATGGGTTCCACCAAATTTAAATGCCCAAGGTATTCTGCATTTCACGACGGTATCGCTAGGATTCCGTCGGGAATTTTACCGTTCAAGAAATGGTCGGGCAGTCTGGGAGTATATGTAAGCAAAGCATCAGTACGATGAAGGAATAGGAAGAAATACAAACCAAATATTTTGTTTTAGTGTCTAGTTTGCAGGATTCTTTATGTTAATTCTTGTGTTGAAACAAATTTTGTTATGTCAAGGGAGAGTCATAATGTCAATATTATTAACAGTTTCAATTCCACTCCTTTATTACTAGCCAGTTGGTTAAATATCCAGCTAACTAACTGATTGTTTGTTTAATCTGAACCAGTGCGTGTGTTAATATTAGCATAATGACTTTCCCTAGACACAAGACGAAAACAAATATTGTTCATCAAACAATTATTTAGACCAGTGTTTCTCAGCCATTTTTTTTACCTATGGACCCCTTTGATTCCTAGTTTTCACAGATGGACCCCCGTAGCCAGTCGATGTGTGTTTGCTTGCGTGTGTGTGTGTTAGACAAAAATTACTTGAGAGAAATAACTGGGTGGGGTGACCAGTGGATTATGCATGTATTTGAGCAACATAAACAAATACAGGTATATGAAATACTATACAACATAAATTACTGATTTATTGCAATTATTTCGGCCTGTAGAGGAAATAGCATAACCACCAAATGACAATTAAGACCAACTCCACTTGACAAGGGGAGATTATCTCAAGATTCCAGTATTTTCCTAAACTGACATCCTATTAAAGGAAAAGCTAGACTTATTATTTGATAATAAGAGAACTGTAGTGGACACGTATTTCTGGCTCAATAACCCAGATCACCACGATAGTTGTTTGACCTTATCTCCAGTAGCCAAAGGACTTTGAAACATTATCATAATATCATTTATCATGATATGAGTAGCAAATTGTTCGGTTTAATGCTACATTCTGTCATCTTGGCAGTACACTATGTTTCAAAAACTCTCTGGATTGAGAATAGCTTCCACTCTCCCTCGCTCCATTCTATATCAGAAGTCCTGTAAAGAGCTAGAGGCATTAGAAATAAACGACTCAATTAATTCTAAGACATAGTCTATTAATTAATTTTGTAACTATTCATAGCACATTAGTTTAATTAAACCTTTCCCTTAACACCATTTAAATATTTTCACCCCATCATAATAATATATTCCATATCGTATTTGATGGCGCGTTGTTTGGCAAAAAAATGTCTCAAGAGCTCACTTTGGGTCCTGCATGCGAAGTTGCTTTAAATATTCATTTCAGATTTTGACACAGGGCTAGCAAGTTCGGGGGGAGGGGCTAAGTCGATTAGATCGATCTAGGGATCAACTGGTTCTCATTTTATCGACCCCGGAAGGATAAAACGAAAAGTGGAAGGAATTTGAACTCTAGATACAAAGACGGAAGAAATGCAGCTAAGCATTTTGTCGGCGTGCTTACGATTCTGCCAACTTACCGCCTTGGCCTGCACTATAACTATTTTCAACAACCATTCAAGGTTTCACTAATATTCTCATTAATTCTAGTAAATTTACTTTATATTTCACTTCCAAATTCATTTAGTTACAGTAGAGGCCTTTATATGACGTTGCAATATTCGGGGCATATTCTGATATATTCTCGTTGTTTCATGCTTATGTCTTCACGGCATTGAATGTTGGTGTTTTCTTTCTCTTGTCGTTTACTTGTTTCAGTCATCTGACTGCGATCATGCTGGGGCACCGCCTTGAGGAAATTTTAATCAAATGAATCGACCCTAGTACTTGTTTGTTTAAGCCTGGTACTTATTCTATCGGTCTCTTTTTGCCGAACCGTTAAGTTACGAGGACGTAAACGCACCAGCTCCGTTTGTCAAGCATCGGTAGAGGACAAACACAGACACAAAGACACACACATACACACACACACACACACACACACACACACATATATATATACGACAGGCTTATTTCAGTTTCCGTCTACCAAATCCACTCACAAGACTTTGGTCGGCCCGAGGCTATAGCAGAAAACATTTGCCCAAGGTGCCATGCAGTGGGACAGAACTCGGAACCATGTAGTTGGGAAAAAATCTGCTTATCAAACAACCACGCCTGCCTCCATGGCGATTTTTCTTCCGAAAGCATTTAGAATGTACATAGGGAAATGTGAAAATGTATGACACAAGATAGATATATGGATATGTGTCTGTTAATTAAAGAAGAAACACATTGTAATGACAGTGCAGTTCATCGTGAATTAGACTGGTGGGCGGAAGTGATATAGAATTCAATCTGAGTTTAAAAGGGAAATGAAAACAGGGAAAGGGAGGAGGGGAGGGCTGGCAGTGAATCAGAGTCGTAATGAAGGAGTTTAGGGTTTTGAGCAAAAATGGTGCTCAAAATGTAGATAAAAGATATGACCGTGATTTTACATTCATCCAAAAGGCTGAATAGACCATTGGTTATATACATATATATATATATACATATATATATATATATATATATATATATATATATATACTTACCATATGACCGGTCATAGATTTGCAGAATTTGTATTTGTATATATATATATATATATATATATATATATATATATATATATATATATATATATATATATGTAGGTCTCTACATATGTATGTATGTGCATATATGTGTGTAAATGTGTGTCTGTGTGAATGTGTGTCGGTGTGTGCGTGTGTGTATGTATGATATGTATATGTGCGTATGTATGTATGTATGTATATATATATGTATTTATGTGAATGGGCATAGATAGATAGATACATACATACATACATACATACATACATACTACATACATACTTATAGATATATCGATATATATATATATATATATATATATATATATATATATATATATATATATATATATATATATATACATATATACATATATAAAATAATAATTATCTAAACATAAAAAGACGTACTATATGCCATTATTATTGATCATAAGTAAAATTCAACTCCATCAATTTATAGCAGCGTCTTCTAAATAATTAAACAAATATATAATAGATTCAACAAATAAAATTCCTGGAATAAATTCCGAATTTTTTAAACTAAATATGCAGTAATTACACCGTCTTAGATCTTATAACCAAACTAGATGGTGTATTTTCAAAAACAATTTTTTAACATACCATCCGTTAAATTGCCACGTAAAAAATAAATTATCCATTAAAAATATTGTATGTATGCTTTTATTTATTTGTAGCTTCTGATTCCTGTAACCAGTTCCAATATGTATTATGTTCCAAAAACATTAACTTTAATCTAATAGTTTAATCTAATTTTCTTATTTGCGTCTATTCATTTTCGTTTATATAATCTAATATACATCCTTATTTACACTGGACAGTTAAGCCTGTGGTTTATTTCGCAACTTGATTATACACACGCGCGCTCGCGCGCGCACATACATGTATATATGTATCTACGTATCTATGTATCTATGTAAGTATGTATGTATGTATGTATGTATGTATGTATGTATGTATGTATGTTCTGCTTTAAAATGAAGATTTATATTGTGTCATAGTGTTATTTTAATTATTCATCTGTATCAGAATGTCCCTTTTTGATGAACGATCCAGGAAAAAAAAAGATACTCAAACCCACAAAATAATGAAAAGTAAAAGAGAAGGAAAGTCTTTAAAAAATTACTTGTTTGCGCCAAACAACTCACCAAAAATAAAAGTCCAATAGTTTCAAAAGTCTAACCGCCCTGACTGCAAGATCTTCATCAATGTCATTCAAAACTCGACATTCGAATTTAAATCATGGCAAACGTTACCATAAAAGTCATTTTATTTGTGTATCAAGAAATTTAATTTCTGTTAACAAATGCAATGGGTGTAATAAGACAACATAGGACAAACGGGATTAACTCTGAAACAGCGAATAACTGTTCATGGTCAGCAGATACGAACCCCAGTACAAGAAAAATACCCTTTAGTAAACATCTGGATATTTTCCCCAATAAACAAAACCCAAACACCAAACTTTTTATATCAAAGTATTGGAACGCTTCAGTCCAACTCTGATAAAACAAGAAAATTTTGTTTATTAAGAAATACTTTATAACAAAACCAGTAACTTAAAACGCCACTATGAAACAAATCACAAAAACTTTTCGTATGATCATCCACCTAAATCAGAATTAAGAAAAAACAAGTTAACTGTGTTAAAAATCATCACTAAATAGCCATCGGACACTGCTGACAACGTTCAGTAAGGAAGTTGATACAACGACTGAAGCCAGTTTTGTTATGTCATGGAATATTGCTCGTACTAAACGCCCATATTCTGATGAAGAATTTGTTAAGAATATAGCTGAAGTTGTTGCAGTGTTATACCCAAATAACATAAGACTTCAGCGACTAATAGCACAAACACCAATTCCATGCCAACCTACAGGAAAGCGCATCTCTCAGATCAGTGCTGATGTTGCAGGCAAAATGCAAAATGATTTTAAAAATTCTCTTGCATTCGGCTTAGCTCTTGACGAACCAACAAACATACAAGACAACCCACAACTGGCAGTATTTATTCGTTATGTTTTCTCTGATGTAACATGAAAGATGTAACATGTAACATGGTGGCATTAAAAGAAACAACTCGTGGTATTGACATTAAGAATTCGCTTGACAGAAATTTAGCAAATGCTGATGTTCCACTGAATAAACTCGTCAGTATTACAACAGATGGAACACTGGCAATGGTGGGGGAAAATGTAGGATTAATTGCACTTATGAAAAATTATCTCAGCTTTCCAGAGGTTCTCCCTGTTCATTGCATTATTCGTCGTGAACACCTGGCAGCCAGATGCTTCATGTAGGAAGATGTTATGAAATCTGTCCTTGAAATTGTCAATTTCATTTGCTTAAATGGGAGGACTCACTGACAGTTCAGAAATTTATTGAAGAACTGGAGCTTGAAGATAAACCCAGTGATCTCTCTTTTTATGGCATTGTGAGGTGGCTGTCAGCGAGCAATGTCTTGAGTAGGTTTGTTAATCTGTTGGAGTCTATTATTACTTTTCTTAAAGAAAAGAAAAGATCCCATTTTCAACTGGAGAATGATGAATGGATGCAAGATCTGATGTTCTTTACTGATATAATGAATCATCTACAAACTCTCAACTTGGCACTCCAGGGGCACCAATAAGATTGTTTCTGATCTTACTCAAACAATTTTCAGCTTTCAGAATAAAATAGAGTTTTTCAAAGAGACATATTGTCAAGAAATTTCAGTCACTTTCCCAATATCAATAGGAGAATAAATACATTCCCTGATATTGAATTATTCAAAAGACCACAAACTGGAAGAATACAAAGATAAATTACAAGGAGTGTTTGATAATTTCATGAGTTTGATGTCCTGCAGAAGCTGAAGCCTTGTTTCGCCTTTCTTGTAAATCCATTTATGGTTGATGTAGTCAATGATGGATGTCCAATTCTCGAACCTCTGGTTACAGAATCATCTGCTGTGGAAACGTAACTAATGGAATTACAAGAGGGTCTGGGTCTAAAGATGATCCATAAATCCCGGTCTACAACTGAGTTCGGGAAACAAATTCCTGAAATAAAATGTCCTAAACTCAAGAAAACTAGTGAGCGACTCATCTCAATTCTCAGCACAACATACTGCTGTGAATCACTGTAATGTGTAAGGAAGTTTGTGAAGTCGAAGCATCGCGCAATCCTTACAAACCAACAAATGGCGGCCCTCGTTCGTACAGCCTTAACAACATATCAGCCAGATTTTCAACAACCTAAGCCAAGATGGAGACCCACAAGACCTCTGCTAGCAGTAAATAGTGGCTTTGATAGCCCGATATTTGTAGCATTGTCTGTTTGGTATAAAAATATTACAAGACAAATTTTGTAAGGTTGTATCTGATAAAAATATCTCAGATTTTATTGGTTTGCTTTTTTACATATTTTCCTCCATGTTTTGACCAGACATTTACTGAGACAAATAAATACCATTAAAATTTTTATTTTTTATTTTTGGTACTTTGTAGTGTTACTTTTGGCAGTCTAATTTTATGTTACTGAAATGCAAATTCGGACATTTTTCTCAGAAGTTCCAGTAGTTCATTACCGTATTAAATATGCTCAATATAGTTAAATTAATCATCAGTCAAGATTTTGAAAACATTTGGTATATATATATATATATATATATATATATATATGAGTTCAAATTCCGCCGAGGTCGACTTTGCCTTTCATCCTTTCGGGGTCGATTAAATAAGTACCAGTTACGCACTGAGGTCGATATAATCGACTTAATCCCTTTGTCTGTCTTTGTTTGTCCCCTCTATGTTTAGCCCCTTGTGAGAAATAAATATTTATATAGAATAAGGCGGCGAGCTATCAGAAGCGTTAACCCGCCGGGCGAAATGCTTAGCGGTATTTCGCCTGTCTTTACGTTCTGAGTTCAAATTCCGCCGCGGCCGACTTTACCTTTCATCCTTTCGGGGTCGATTAAATAAGTACCAGTTACACACTGGGGGCGATTTAATCGACCGGCCCCCTCCCAAAAAATTTCGGGCCTTGTGCCTAGAGTAGAAAAGAATATTTATATAGAATTTTCGTAACAAAAATGTATGTAACATAAACATATGTGTAAATTAAGTTCATATCTTGCGGATCACAAACATCTGAACTTTATCGAATGTGGCGCTTACGTTAAGCAAGTTTGGCCACCCCTGCTTTATAAATACTCGATAGAATGAGAAAGCATAATATATTTGACTCAAATAAACAAGTGGAGGAAACAAAAATTAAAAATTAAATCAAAAGTTAAAGTAACAGGCTTCCTCCGGAATACAAAACTCAAAAAAGTTTAATAAGTAATTACATTTTTTCGACACTATATGCTAACTTTACAATGAGATTGGCGAATTGGATCATATTTTTGGTTAAAATAAAACTGAGGAAAAAAAGAAGAAATAAGTGATATTATTGAGCATTCAGCCAACCGAGTGTTAGAAAACAAGTGACGTCTTACAGGAGACAGTCAACTGGAACGCTAACCTACTATCAAACAAAAACCCGTGATTGGGGCATTTAATAAGCAAATGACGTCCATAGACAGGCAACGAATAGAACGTTTGACGCATGTCAGCCATAGCAACAGAACGTTGATACACAAATGACATCCCCAGACAGTGAGCCAATCAGATCGCTAGGAGGCCGCAGGCGCACAAAAACAAGTGACGTTTTTGAGCGAGTTAAGCCTGTGGACTGAGGACTTAGGACTTAAACTTGTGTCTTAAAACCAACATATATAAAGCAATATCAACTTGATAAATACTTCAAGTTCCACATTCGAACGAGTAAAGATAACGACGGACAATTCCGCCTTATAGAAACATTTTTTTCTTTTCAGTTGCTTTAAAATCCTCATCATGTATAATTGTTAACACAATTTATTGCCATAAAACTTACTGCACTTTCAAATTTCTATCATGTATTATTGCTAGGAAATTTATCGAACGTTTGAACATTCATATTTTCTTATTTCTGTGAAACTTATTGAACACTTGAATTTTCATCGTGTAATGTTACAACAAAACTTATTGAACGTTTGATATTCAGTATGTTTTTCCTGTATATTTTCTTTATTTTCAGTTTTCAGCTTATTTTTATTTACCACTGAAACTCAAAAAAAAATGTAAATGTTGAGACCGGCATGGTGTTTAAATAAATTATGTATTTTTCTAGAAAAGAATTAACTTCATTTTAAAACCCTGGTACATTTTCAACCCCCAAACCAATTTTTCTTATTTCCCTACTCCTATGGAAATAATCCTTCTTTTTCCATTTATATATAGATATATACACACACACACACACACACACACACACACACACACACACACACACACATGCACACACACACATGCGCACACACACACACACACACACATGCACACACACACACACACACACACACACACACACACAAGCATAGAATTGTATATATCGTAAGGCGGCAACATATTTGCTTTTCTTCGATGTTTTTGAAAATTCCATATTATAAACACATTAATTATTTAATAAAGATATTAAATTTGAGAAGAATTTCTGAAGTTTGCAACTGACTGCGTAAAATGCCTGTTAGTTTTTACAAGACTTCATCGAATATATTTGACAATCAACGTTTACAGAAAATTGGTAAAACCAAAGGAAACAGAATTATTTTCATAAGAATAACGAAACTCTTGGACTGTCCTTCGATATGTGTATTTGTGTGTACGTGTGTGTGTGTATGTGTGTGCAGGCGCGCAACGGTGTGCGTGTATGTCTGTGTGTGTGTCTGTATCTGTGTGTGTGCGGTATGTGTGTATGCGTGTGGTGTTTCTGTGGTGTGTCTGTGGTGTGTGTCTGTGTGGTGTGTGTCTGTGTGTGTGGGTGTGTGTGTGTGTGTGTGTGTGCGTTCGTGTGTGTGTGCGTGTGTTTGTATGTGTGTGAATGTGTGTCTGAGTGTGTGAATGATAACTATGTTCATTGGCACAGGCATTGCTGTATAGTAAGGAGTTTGCTTCCCAACCACATGGTTCCTGGTTCAGTTCCACCACTTGGCATCTTGGGCCGGTGCCTTCGTCTCCTATAGTCCCAGCCGGCCAAGGCCTCGTAGGTAGATTTGGTAGACGGAAAATAAAAGAAGCCCGTCGTATATGTGTGTGCGTGTGTATGTATGCATGTATGTATGTATGTATGTATGTATATGTAAAAATGAAAAAACATAGTCAGAAGGTTTGAGAGTTGAATATATATTTATTTATTTAACCGAGTAACTTCCATGGGGTTACGGCCGTTTCGCAACCTCTTTCATGTTGTATTAATTACAGTGCAAAACGTTCTATTTTATGTTATTTTTACTTTAACTCTTATCTTACTCGTGTTTTTCTTTTTATTCTTATTATTTTGTTCAGTAGGAGGTCAAGTTGGTTCTGGAGAACATCCACCCCTACTTCGTGTAAATCTCTCAGTTGTTTTTGGCAAAATATTAAATAGCTGTGGGTCCCTGAATCCCAGGTAATTGCAATATATGGTCCTCACTCTAATCGGGATAGCTGAGACCTTTGGAACAGTGCAGTGACGTCTAGTTCGGAGGTTGGTATAACTTTGAATGCCAAAGTTTGGTACCGAAACCCCTATGATCTTCCATTATGTGTACCACCGCATATCTCTCCTGTCTTTGCTCCAGGGTATAGAGTTGTAACTCGTTGAGTCTCTCCCAGTAGCACAGCTATTCCATTGATGCAATCCTCCTGGTATAGCACCGCTGAACTCCTTCAAGTTTCCCTATTAATTTGACACTCTGGAGGGACCACAGTTGAGAACAGTAATTCAGACGGCTGAAGACAAATGTCCTCCATGGAACCAGATAGTTTCCTGGTCCCTTCTTCTGAAAGTTCTCAGAATCCAGCCAGCCATTCGCCAGCACATCATTACCATCTTGGTGGTATGTACAGAAAATGAGGTGTACAGATCACGTATTGTACTTGACTCTGGGATTACTGCTCCTCTTGGTCCAAAATATCTTTGTTGAGGCATGTTAGCGCAAGCTGGCCGATAGCTGAGGACTTGGGATTTTCCTGCAATAATTGCATCTTGTTTTCTTTTAAGCCCTTTTATATATGGCATCCAGGCCTTTCAGTACAAGATTAGCATTGAAAGATTCTTTGACTGCTTTTATTACTTTTGTGTCGTCGGCTAGCTAGTAAGTGTGGCTGTCTGTGTAACTGATAGCATGTCCGAAAGGCCTCCCATAAACAGCAGTGGTCCCAAGACACATCCTTGATACACTCCACTTGCTAATACAGACTCCTTAGAGAGGGTCCCATTGGTTGCCACAGCCTGGCTTCCGTCTTTTAAGAAGTCATTGTAACCACTCTCCCAGTTTTCCGTCTATACCGAGTCTCCGTAGCTTGTGACATATCATCTCGTGATAAGCCTTATCAAACGCCTTTGCAAATCGATATATATCACATCCACGTTTGAAAGATTCATTAGTTGCTTCAACACCCAGTCACATGTATATGTGTATGTATGTATATGTATGTATGTATGTATGTATGTATGTATGTATGTATGTATGTATGTGTGTATGCATGCATGTATCTATGTATGTATATATGTGATATGTTTTTATTAAATTCTTCCTTTGAGGAAGGACTGGCTTCTAACAAAGAACCTCATTGGACATACATTTATGCTCTTCGCACACACACACACACACACACACACACACACACATACACACACACACACACATACATACATACATACATACATACATATGTAACACACTGTCTAAATATCAATCTTGAGAAATTAAGCTTCTCAAAACCAGAAAGGAGGAAGTTGATTCGAAGACTACAGATCCAAGCCATCACTGGAACCGTAAAAATTGATAAAACTTTAAGTATATATGCTCATGTCTAGACATGCAACTATATGCATGAGAATACATGCATAAAAGAAAACAGAAATCTGCACACATACATACATGCTAAAATACCCTGCTGGTTTCTATTGGCAAGAAATCTTGAAATAAACCTGAAAGACATACATTACCAGGAGCCTGATCGTTGGAACAAATAAACGAATGGAAGAGTATGAAATACAACTGCTGCGATCATCAGTGGCACCAAAAATTATATTTGAAAGTTTCTTGGATATATTTACGGTCAGGTTCTTAGCACAGAGACAAAGAGGGTAATAGACCGAAATATCGAGAGGTGAATTCCCTAGCATTAATGATATTAATAATATAAATTATATAGATAGATAGATAGATAGATAGATAGATAGATAGATAGATAGATAGATAGATAGATAGATAGATAGGCGGCGAGCTGGCAGAAATGTTAGCATGCCGGGCAAAATGCTTAGCTGTATTTCGTCTGCCGTTACGTTCTGAGTTCAAATTCCGCCGAGGTCGACTTTGCCTTTCATCCTTTCGGAGTCGATAAATTAAGTACCAGTTACGCACTGAGGTCGATGTAATCGAATTAATCCCTTTGTCTGTCCTTGTTTGTCCCCTCTATGTTTAGCCCCTGTGGGCAATAAAGAAATAAGATAGATAGATAGATAGATAGATAGATAGATAGATAGATAGATAGATAGATAGACGTGTGTATTGACAGAAATACTTGCGTATAAATATGTCTGCATGTATGTATGTAT
>NC_142952.1:18544401-18549401 GCF_046866305.1 Octopus bimaculoides
AGCGATCTCCAGAATAGACCAGCAAGTTGATTTTCGTCGATGCCCAGAGACTCTCTGCACTTACCCGCCGCTAGCCCTCTATAGTATGTCAAAATGGAACTTCCACTGATCACACTACCTCCAGTTGGTCGGGAGCTGTGAACGCTTGATGACATCCTAGTTGTTAAACGCTCTGTCTTGTTCTTTACTTGTCCCAGGACTACAGTTCTGTTAAAGAAACGAGCTGAAGAAAAAAAGTGTGTCTGGCAATGGACAACTGCATGTACTCACTGTCAAAGAAACACATCTGTGCATCATTAGCCACCACATGTCCAGTTGTCCACTCAGCAGTTATTGACAACAAATGGAGCGCCTGATCAGTGGGAACGCGCCCTTTCCACAGAAAGCGGAAAAGCAGGTGTTCCAGTCAGGTCAGGCGTAAACTGAAGCAAAGTACGACGATCAGAATGTGATATAGGAGGGAGGCGACCTTTCAGAGATGGGTGCTTCTCAGCCCATTTCTTCCCCAGAAATGGGCCGAGACACAGCAATCACCAAGTCGCAATAACGGTTTCTGATTTCAGAACAAGTCCAGCTATTTTGCAATTTTGAGGGGAGGGGGTTAGTCGTTACCAGCAGCAGCAGCAGCAGTAGTAGTAGTAGTAGTAGTAGTAGTAGTGAACACTGCAATTACTAAGAATACTACTACTACTATTACTACTAATACTACTACTCTCAGCCACCACTACCTTCTCCCCCACCACCACAACTACCGTCACTATTCAGCTGCCCAACCTCCGTGTGTCTGTCTCTATAAATGATAAATCAATACAGTTGCTGTAGAACTGAAGTAGCAAAATAAGATATTTTAAAAACTTAAATTTTTCTCTCACACACCCTCACATTCTCCCTCTCACTCTCACTCTCACTCATTCTCTCTCTTACACACACACTCACTCTCACACACTCACTTTCCGTTTCCTCTCTCTTCTCTCTCTCTCTCTCTCTCTCTCTCTCTCTCTCTTTCTCTTTCTCTTGCAAGAAAGGTAAGCAAGTGAGAGAGAAAGAAAGTGTAAAACGGATAACAACGGAGAATGAGTGATGGGGGGGGGAGAAGAGAGAAAGAGAAAAACAACGATCTATAAATGAGAGGGAGAGAAAAAGAGAGAAAGAGATGAGCGTAAGAGAGAGAGGAAGAGAGGAAAACAACAATGTTTAAAAGAATTGCAGAGAGGAGCTGTGTGTGTGTGTGTGTGTGTGTGTGTGTGTGTGTGTGTCTTTGGAGACAGTAAAGATAATGAGAGTAAAAGATTGCGAAGTACAAAAAAAATCACTAAGACAGACAGAGAGGAGGAGGGAGTGGCTCTGTGTGTGCATGAATGGGGGCGGGGCAAGCGCGTGTGCGCGGTTTTGTGTATGTTCCTGTATGCGTCTAAGTGTGTTTGTGTGTGTCTGCGTGCGCGTCATTGTATGTGTGTGTGTGTGTGTGTGTGTGTGTGTGTGTGTGTGCCCGTGTGTACATGCGCGCGCATCTGAGTAAAAGAACAAAAATAGATGTTTTCTATTTTTTGTTTTTTTTTGTTTTGTCGTTTTTTGTTTTGCTTTTTTTTTTTTTTTTTTTTGATAAATTAATGAAATTAGAAGAATTGTGCATCAATGCCAGACAGATTGTTACAAGAAATGGCGACTGATTTTTATCTTCAGATCTTCATAAACAGATAATTCGGTGACAGGAATAAGTAGTTTGAAAGTAGGAACGTCTTTGAGGGTATGACAACAGTTAATTTGGAATTAAAGATTTCAAACTCGCAATAATAGTGATTAGAAGGATGTTTGTTTCGAATTATGTCGTTAATTATTTGATTACGTAATTAATTCTTAAGGCGAAATTAAAAATGTAATATATTTTTTCAAAATACTTTTTTATATATACCCAAAAACCTTCCCTGTGTGTATTTGTATGTATGTTTGCATGCACACACACACACGCGCACACAAGTATGTATATATGTGTGTATCTATGTATCAATGTATGTATAATGTTTATACGTGTGTGTTATTTTTACAATAAAAAAGTTGTGAGTGATGTCGAAGTTTTGTTTTAGTTACCATCAATAGTCTGACGAAGGCGACTATACTATGCTGTATATTTCGGTCTGAAAAATTGCTTGGAAACACAAGGTATGCTATACAAGCTTGTCAGATTATTGCGTTGTTTTCACAGCATAAAAGTGATAGTAGCACAAATTTATATATATATATGCATGTATGTATTTATATATGTATTTATATGTATATATATATATATATATATATATATATATATATATATATATATTACAAGACTTTTGATGTGAAATCGTGTGTTGAAACAGATGTTGTTGTACTTGGGGATGGTCATATTGCCAGTTTAGCCAATAAAAACACGCGCACTGTATATTTGGTGTTAATTTGTTTCAGCTTTATATTACATTACATTACATTAATCCTATTTCGGCCAGAGTTCTTTCGTCACACTTCTGTGACCTCATCAGTGGTCCTTTGCTTTCTTCTTTCTTATGTGTGTCTCACCTTGCTAACTATCAGCCATTTTGTATTTTGTATTCCTATTGTATGTGTCTACGCATGCGTATCCTTCAATGTGTCTATGTTTTTGTAAGTGCATGTGTGTGTATGGGGAGTGCCTGTATTATATATATCCTCTGTTAATACATATTCGTTTGTTTTTGTTTTTATTTATTTATTTGTTCATGTGTTTATATCTACTTTTTTTTGTATTTAATTAAATTTTGCTAACGTATGTAGTATCTAATTCCATTTGTTTATCTATGTATTGTATTATATTTTGTTCATATTGTTATTGGTTTATGGGGAACGTATTGTCATATGTTGTGGTTTGTGGTTTGTTAGGGGTGTGTGTTAGTGTTCCATTTTAGTTTCCTATTCAGGCTAGGTTTATCTTCTATTATGTGTGTAGATTCTGTAATTTGTCTAAGTTCTGTGTCTCTGCTATGTGTGCAACCCTACAGAATTAAAGAGACATATACAACATTTCGTTCACCGCATGCAGTTCTCAGGTTACAGAACATAAAGAAAGGATCAGAGTATACAAAGGAGCTATGAAGAAGTTTGAAACAATCAAACGTAACGATAGGAATGGGATTTTCCCACTCTATAGGAGCAAATCATGGAACACCATTGAAAGGATTAAGAAGAAAATAGGGAAGGCCAGCTCATGGTATGATAGCCACAAATACCAGAGCGTCATGTTCGTCGACACCACCCCTAGAGGCGAACTGGCGTACCGCTTTACAAGGGCCCTAGACAAACTTAAGCTAAGAATTAAGGTTGTTGAAAGGCCAGGCAACCCTATCAAATCCCTTATCAGTAGAACATACCCTTTTAGTCGAACCCCCTGCACTGATAGGAACTGTACCGTATGTAGATTTAGCCCACAAATGAACTGTAAAACCAGAAATGTGGTCTATAGTATAAGATGTACAGAGGGACGATGCAGTAACAAGACAACGACATATGTAGGCGAAACAGCAAGGAGCATAGGGGAGCGGGCAAATGAACATTGGAGGGAACTTAAGGAAGGGAAGAGCTCATCAGTTCTGTACCAGCACGCTGAGCAAGAACATAGAGGCTCACTCAACAACATAGAAATTAAAATCTTATCCACACATAGCAGAGACACAGCACTTAGACAAATTACAGAAGCTACACACATAGAAGATAAACCTAGCCTGAATAGGAAACTAGAATGGAACACTAACACACACCCCTAACAAACCACAAACCACAACATATGACAATACGTTCCCCATAAACCAATAACAATATGAACAAAATATAATACAACACATAGATAAACAAATGGAATTAGATACTATACGTTAGCAAAATTTAATTAAATACAAAAAAAGTAGATATAAACACATGAACAAATAAATAAATAAAAACAAAAACAAACGAACATGTATTAACAGAGGATATAGATAATACAGGCACTCCCCATACACACACATGCACTTACAAAACATAGACACATTAAAGGATACGCATGCGTAGACACATACAATAGGAATACAAAATACAAAATGGCTGATAGTTAGCAAGGTGAGACACACATAAGAAAGAAGAAAGCAAAGGACCACTGATGAGGTCACAGAAGTGTGACGAAAGAACTCTGGCCAATCTTCTCTCTTCGCTCCTTTGCGCCACATGGGCTCAACTCCCCTCCCCTCTTCATCTAACCCCCTCCCCCTGCCTCTCTCCCCCACCCTCCCTCCTACCACCCATCTCTCCCCCTCCCCCACCTCCCCCTTCTGCTCCGACTCCTACTTCTTTGTACGTCTCTTCACCTCTCTTCACTCCTACTTCTCTTCCTACTTCTCTTCACTCCCACTTCTCTTCACCCCTACTCTTTCTCTCCTCTCTCTTACTCTCTCTCACTCTCTTCTCTCGTACTCCCCCTCTCTCACTCCTACTCTCTACACTCTTACTCTCTTACACTCTCACTCTCTCTCACTCTTACTCTCTACACTCTTACTCTCTTACTCTCTCACCCTTACTCTCTTACTCTCTCACTCTCTTCTCTCTCACTCTCTTTCTCTCTCACTCTCTTTCTCTTCCTCTCCTTCTCCCCCTCCCATACCCACCTTCCTCCTCTCTTACATCCACCTTCCCTCTCTTACACCCACCCTCTCTCCTCTCTTCCTCTCTTTCTCTCCCCTCCCATACCCACCTTCCCCCTCTCTTACATTCACCTTCCCCTTCCCCCTTCATCGTCAACACCCCTCATAAGCTCATCCCACCACACCCCAACACACTCCTACTCTACCTTCCCACTCCACCCCATCCAATTCCTTACACCCACCACCCCACCCCTACGCACATACCCCTACCTCTACCCCCACCCTCAGCCTAACCCACACTCCACCCATGCCTTCCCCAACTCCCAACACCCTCACATCACATCACACCAACACCCTCACATCACACCACGCATACACTAC
>NC_142952.1:18554401-18564401 GCF_046866305.1 Octopus bimaculoides
TGTGTGTGTGTGTGTGTGTCTGTCTGTCTGTCTGTCTGTCTGTGTCTGTGTTTGTGTCTGTGTCTGTCTGTGTCTGTGTCTGTCTGTGTCTGTGTCTGTCTGTGTCTGTCTGTGTCTGTCTGTGTCTGTCTGTGTCTGTGTGTATGAGTGTGTGTGTATGTGTGTGTTTGTGTGTGTGTTTGTGTGTGTGTGTGTGTGTTTGTGTGTGTGTCTGTGTGTATGTGTGTGTGTGTGTCTGTGTGTCTGTGTGTGTGTTCGCCTCCTACCACTGTTTCTACCACTGTTTGACAACCGATGTTGATTTGTTTGCATCCTCCTAACCAAGAAGTTCGGCAGAGAGGAACCGATAAAACAAGTATCAAACATAGAAAAAGAAGTACTGGTGATTGATTTGTTCAAGACTGTGCCATCGCACATTTATAAAACTATTTATAAAAAACAAAAGGTATTGAATAAGAATTTCCAAGAGAAATCCAATATGTTCAATTTAAACAGAATGTGCTTCGTGAAGAACAATTCATTCGCCATTAAAAATAATTTCCAGTTACAATTAACACCAAGTATCCCTCTTAATTTTCTATACTTACTGCGGATAACCACGATCTCTCTTCTCTCTTTCTCACTCTCTCTCTCTCTCTCTCTCTCTCTCTCTCTCTCTCTCTCTCTCTCTCTCTCTCCTCTCTCTCTCTCTCTCTCTCTCTCTCTCTCTCTCTCCCTCTCTCTCTCTTTCTCTTTCTCTTTCGCCTACCCTCAATCTGTCTGTCTCTTTACATATACCACACACAGAGACACACACACACACACACACAGGCTGAAACAAGTTCAAAGAAGCTATGTCCGACCACTTAGAAAAATATTTTGTCTATGTGGTTCCACACAACAATACCTGACCAGTTGTGTTTGAATTTGGTGGTTCTTTTTATTTTCAAGTTCCACCAATATTCTTTTGGCCCATCAGTCTCAATACAGTCAACTTCGTCTGTTAGTGATTTCATTTTTGTTAACCTGTTCCGTAGATGTATGTATATGTATATATGTTTGCATGTACGCATGCATATATGTATGTGTCTGTGTCTATAATGCACATACACACACGCACATACATACATACATACATACATACATACATACATACATACATACATACAAACATACATACATACATAACTGTAAAGATATGTAAAACTTTCCAAAAATTTAGCACATAAATACATATGCATACATCTAGACATAAAAACGCATCCATAAAACAAACATACAAATCTGCGCATACACTAACACCAAATACTGCACACACACACATATGCACAAATACCTAGATGATGTTGATAAAAGTTCCAATGAAGGAGCCTTGAATCTATGTTAGAGTCCGGCTCTTTCTCTATGGACAAGAAATACAGAAATGAAACTGATTGATAACATACATACATACATACATGCAAATCCTTAATTCATATACTACAAATGATCATGATATCTAGGACTATAGCTGGGGTGGCCAAACCGCGGCTCGCGAACCACATGCGGCTCCTTGACCTTTAATATGCGGCTCGTAGAAGTCTGTTGGCTGAGCTCCTTTTTACATCACAGTTAATATAAAAAGTAAGAAAAATTTCAAGGTTTATAATTATTTACTGAGTATGAATTGAGACCCCCATTGGATTAAAACGTAAGTTTAATGTTCATGGTTAGTAAAAATATTTAAGAATTTAAATCCTAATTTTAATGCTAGATCTCAGTGAGGCATTGTTCTTTCGTACTGAGGGAAGGAATAGTGGGAGGCAGGGGGATTAAAGAAATTTCCGGTCAGCAATGGTTACAGAGGAATGTCAGAAGACTGAGATCGTGGGTAAGGAGATTAAAGGTTTGGGTGCGCCGGAGGAGTGAGAGTGTCACAGGTGGCATAATGAGTCTAGGCTCGACTGCACTCACATCATATACATTAACGCAGTGTAACACAAGACGTTGAACTGTGCAGACCTTCGATACAAGTTTTGTTTAAAAGTGTCTGTGAAAATTTTGTGAAGGAAAATGGCTTCCGCAAATTATAAGAAATGAAAATATGAAGATGAAAACAGAAATTTTAAGCCAGAGAGGGAGGAAGATTTTGCATTCACCGTTAAAAGAGATAAACCTTTGTGCCTTATCTGCCATATGTCACTCAGTCCTTACGAAGCCAGTAAATTGAAGCGCCATTATGAAGCAAATCACAAAACTTTTCGTATGATCATCCACCTAAAACAGAATTAAGGAAAAACAAGTTAACTGTGTTAAAAATCATCACTAAATAACCAGCAGACACTGTTGGCAACGTTCAGTAAGGAAGTTGATACAACGACTGGAGCCAGTTTTGTTATGTCATGGAATATTGCTCGCACTAAACGCCCATATTCTGATGAAGAATTTGTTAAGAATATAGCTGAAGTTGTTGCAGTGTCAGATCCAAATAACACAAGACTTCAGCAACTAATAGCACAAACACCAGTTTCAAGCCAACCTACAGGGAAGCGCATCTCTCAGATCAGTGCTGATGTTGCAGGCAAAATGTAAAATGATTTTTAAAATGCTCTTGCATTCGGCTTAGCTCTTGACGAACCAACAAACATACAAGACAACCCACAACTGGCAATGTTTATTCGTTATGTTTCCTCTGATGTAACTGTGAAAGAAGAGATGTTGGATTTGTAGTTGCATTAAAAGAAGCAACTCGTGCTGTTGACATTAAAAATGTGCTTCACAGAACGTTAACAAATGCTGATGTTCCACTGAATAAACTCGTCAGTGTTACAACAGATGGAACACCGGCAATGGTGGGGGAAAATGTAGGATTAATTGCCCTTATGAAAAGTTATCTCAGCTTTCCAGAGGTTCTCCCTGTTCATTGCATTATTCATCGTGAACACCTGGCAGCCAGATGCTTCATGTAGGAAGATGTTATGAAATCTGTCCTTGAAATTGTCAATTTCATTTGCTTAAATGGGAGGACTCACCGACAGTTCAGAAATTTTATTGAAGAACTGGAGCTTGAAGATAAACCCAGTGATGTCTCTTTTTATGGCATTGTGAGGTGGCTGTCAACCAGTTATGTCTTGAGTAGGTTTGTTAATCTGTTGGAGTCTATTATTACTTTTCTTAAAGAAAAGAAAAGATCCCATCCTCAACTGGAGAATGATGAATGGATGCAAGATCTGATGTTCTTTACTGATATAATGAATCATCTACAAACTCTCAACTTGGCACTCCAGGGGCACCAATAAGATTGTTTCTGTTCTTACTCAAACGATTTTCAGCTTTCAAAATAAAATAGAGTTTTTCAAAGGGACATATTGTCAATAAACTTCAGTCACTTTCCAAATATAATGAATATGATGATGATGATGATGATGATGATGATGATGATGGTGGTAGTGGTAGTGGTAGTGGTGGCAATGACGAGGGTATATAAAGCATTGTCAGTTATCTGTATGTTTATATGGATGTCATTATTCAGTTATATTTCAAGATTTCTTGCCAATACAGAAAGAATGAGTTTCTAACCTAGGTCTAAGGCCCCCTTCAATGGAATTTCAAAAACATCAACAAGGTATTTTTGTATATACGTATATGTATAGATTTGTATGTTTTGTTTTATGTATATATTCTCATGCATATAGTTGCATGTCTAGACATGCTCATATATACTTAAATGATAAACTTCTGGAAAGTTTTACAGATTTTTACAGTTCCTATGATGGACTGGTTTTGTATTCTTCAAATCAATTTCTCCTTTCTGGTTTTGAGAAGCCTAATTTCTCAAGATTGGTATTTAGGCAGTGTGTAACATATCATCCCAGTACCCCAATAATTACAGGTATAAACCTGAGCTTGTAATCTGGATAGAGTAACCGCATGTTTTTCAATAGTTCAGTGTGGGTATTCTCTTTTTCACTGACCTTCAGCTTTATCTTAACATCCGCTGGGCAGCTAATTTCCACAACTGTATACAGTTTCTCTTCTTTATCCCAAATCGTTATACCAGGTCTGCTGTGCTTACATTTTATTGGGGTTTTCACCGGGACATTTCACCAGTAATCCCTTTTTATTATGAGTGGCGATGGCTTCCACCGTATTGTATGTATGTGTGTCTCTTCAATTTTTCAATAATTATAAATCTTCCACTGAGGAGGGAGCTGGTTTCCAACAAAGACACAAGGCTCCATATTTGGGATGTAGTTAACGCAGACAAATTCACATTTGGAACTTGAGAAAAGTCTTGCATACTTTTACTGTTCCACTCACAGATTGGACTTGTAATGTACGAATCAGCCGGTCAATTTCTCTTTCTGAAAATCCCAGTTTATCCAGATTCTCCTTTAAGCATTTAGCACCGGAGTAAATCTTGGTTTAGTTGTTGAGTCGAAGTAAAATGAGAAGTGTACTTACGTCTTCTTAAATAACTTATTGGAGAAGTAGTTCTGTTTTCATCGACGGTGACGCTGTTAGTTTAATTTCTGGTGGTGTTAGTTTCATCTCTGGTGGTGTTAGTTTCATCTCTGGTGGTGTTAGTTTCAGCCATAATCGTGTTAGAGAGATTCCACGTGGTGTAGATGTATATTTTAAAATCTGTTTAGGATAGCGCTACGTTGGAGAGTAAAAGGTGTTTCTCTTATTAATTATTGGAGAAATAAACCAGATGTTTTTGAAATTCCATTAGGTTAGAAGCCCGTTCTTTCTGTATTGGCAAGAAATCTTGAAATATAACTGAATAATGACATCCATATAAACATACAGATAACTGACAATGCTTTATATACCCTCGTCATTGCCACCACTACCACTACCACTACCACCACCATCATCATCATATTCATTATATTCATCGTTGCCCATACGACAGACCAACAACATCAGTAATGTCGTTGATTGTCCTCTGACGATCCTTATGCACAAGCTGATGAATTTTCTCCACATTTCCAAGGTGACGTTCATCATTTCCAGATTGTCCATCGCCTTCCAGGGACGTTCTTCCGTTCTTGAAACGCCCCTATCACTCGAAACATTGCGTACGATCCTCTCGAAACATTACTTCATCTCCGTCAGCTTGCCGAAGCATGCTCAATATCTCTGTAACAGATTTCTCAAGTTTAACGCAAAATTTCACGTTGCTCTTTGTTCCAACTTCCTGTCCATGGCAAAAATCGCATACACATGATCACAAAAACACAAATCTCATAACTTGCGATATCACTTGGCACACTGCCTCGTGAAGGTCACTGCTTGCTCTCACTGCGCACTCAACCGTGTACTGCCGTATATATCTTTGATCTTTTACTTGTTTCAGTCATTTGACTGCGGCTGTGCTGGAGCACCGCCTTGAATAACTTTTAGTCGAATGTATCGGCCCCAGTACTTATTTATTTGTAAAGCCTTGGACTTATTCTATAGGTCTCTTTTTGCCGAACCGTTAAGTTATGGAGGCGTAAACACACTAACACCGGTTGTTAAGCGGTCTGAGGGACAAACAGACACAAAGACGCATACTCTCGTAACGCTGGGGCTTCTGTCAGTTTCCTGTCTACCAATCCCATTCACAAAGCTTTGGTCGACCCGAAGCCACAGTAGAAGACACTTGTCCAAAGTACCACGCAGTGGGACTGAACCCGGGACCATATGGTTGGGACGTAAGCTTTTTATATGTAGTGGTGGTGTATGTATATATGTATGTATGTGTGTATACATATCTTAATGCACACAGTGTTGACCTGGGGTTAAACAACAACTTTCAAGCACCACTACCACCCCCCTCTGCCACCATGCCCACCTACAACAACCAACAACAACAATAACAACACATCCTAACTACCACCACCACCCCACCAGCTCCACCCTAATTACGACCAACCTTTGTTACTGATTGCCGTATTAGAAGTGTGTCTGTCTGTCTGTCTCAGCACGGTTCCCATCTATTAACCATTCCAACAACATCTCCCATCGTCGTCGACACCACCATCTCCACCACCACTTACATCACACTGCCGCCCCCCCCCCTCACGCACTCTCACTCCACCACCACAACCCTCATCCCACTCCGAAGTCCCTTAATTGGTTAACTGCCTAATTAAGGCACCGAATATCTTTTATTCCTATATCTGTTGATATATCTCTGGAATAAATATGTGGTTATAATAGTGCGCTGGCGATGGTGGTGGTGGTGGTGGTGGTGGTGGTGGTGGTGGCGGTGGTGTTGGTGGTGGCGGTGGTGGTGGTGGTGGTGGTGGTGGTGGTGGTGGCGGTGGTGGTGGTGGTGGTGGTGGTGTTTATGATGATTTAGCAGCCAGTAATTCTATAATTATTGTTGTTGATCGTGATTGTAGAGTTGTCGTGATTTTCTTGCTGCTGTTGTTTTTGATGGTGGTGGTGGTGGTGGTGGTGGTGGTGTAGTGATGAATTTGTAGGGAGCATATATATATATATATATATATATATATATATATGCGCATATGTGTATATATATATATATATATATATATATATATATATATATATATATATACCTGTATATTTATACGTCTATGAGTATACACATGTTATATACATATACAAGTATAAATATACACATAGATGTATGTATATATATATATATATATATATATATATATATATATATATGTGTGGGGGGGGGGGTATGTATATATACATATATATATAAGTATATCCATACATGTATATGTGCATGTGTATAGTCCTGCATGCATATTTATATGTACACATCCTTATATGTACACATCCTTATATTTCTATGTACACATCCTTATAACTCAACAAACGTATTTTAACAACAAATACGACAAACTTTAAAATATTGTGTTCGACCTTGAGTGTAAGCACGAAGGCAGAAAATGCTAGAAAAACAAACATTGCATTGGCCACGCACACTCCGCGCCTTCGCCTAGATTAATCATGCACATACATCTATGAGGCATTGCGATACTTTACTGCTATGCATATATTGCAAATTGACACTCTGATGAGACAAAGGAGCCCTCTATGCGTTTGCTCCGCCTGGTAGAAACAGCAGCCAAATCGCCCGCTAATGACAGCCAAGCGTCTTAGAAAAGAAGGCAACTCTGGATAGTGTGAAACGGCGGCTCCATAGCGGTGGTTCTCAACCGGGGTTCACATGAACTTTGGAGTCCATATGACCCTTGGGGATTCCATGACCCTTAGGGCTCCATATAAGATTTTGTTGTTAAAGTTTACGTTCAACAAATTGGTTAAACTTCTACAATGCACAAAATATTTTAACAATTTTTTTAATAGAATTCCTAATAGTGTTTAATTGTAAAATATAATAGGACATTTTAAACAACAAATCGTTACGGAATCCATCCATGTGAAACAGGAGCCAAGGGGGTCCTTAGGCCAAAAAAAAAGGGTTGAGAAACACTGTTCTATAATGTAGTGAAACCAAATACTGGCGCACCTCAACTTGCGTCGTTTCGAGTTACGTCTTTTTTTAATTTAATTTAGGTCCTTTTTTTAAAGAAATAAAACCTGAACTTCGGTCGATTTATCTGTCTTTTTTTAAAAAATCGCTCAAAGATCAATACTGGAGTGGAAAAAAAATCAAATAAGATTCATATGAAAATATGTACAAACAATTTATTAAAACAGATATAAGCTAATAAATTTTTACATTGCTTTTCAAATTAAGTCGCATACTTTGGAACCAATCACTGACGTAAGTTGAGGTACGCATATATAAGTTTAATTAATATTTTCACCTATAATAAAAAGACAATTCTTTGTCTTTTAATGAAAAAAATTTAGACAACACAGGATTGAAATTTTATTTTTAGAATTTAAAGTGGTGGGGGGCATAGAGAGGGATGAATCTGATATTTAGCAAGTACGATGACATGATCAAATGGGTTGCCATTTCTGGAAGGCTTTTTATCAGAGGTCTGTTCAATCAAGGCTAATCTGGGGTTATAAACAACAGCAATACTGTAAATGCGTCAGTGGTTTAGTTGATAAGAGTGCTAGTAAACTTTGGTTTAGATAAAAAAAATTTTAAATGGTCCCAAATTCTAATTTTGTTCGCTACCGTGTACGCACACACAGAAATAAAACACCTGATGATGACAATTGTAGCTGAAACAGAGAGAACAAATTTTTATCTGGATCGTAGTCTCTAAATAAATGATACACTTATTAACAAACAGTGTGGCCATGCTACAGCACAGATATCAATTAGAAAATTTATTATCTTTAAAAGTCCCTGCTCATATCAAAGCAGGGAAACTCCTTGTGGTCTCTGATTTACTTGAAATAGCAACTAAATTTTCTCAAATATACTCTACCATATTTTTAAAAAATGGAATTATTATATAAGGTTATCCAAGGTACGTTATGCCTGAAAAAATGTCGGGATAATCGTGAATGGAATGCATTTGATTATAAATCTGCTAAAGGCGGTGAGCAGGCAGAACCGTTATCGTGCTGGGCAAAATGCTTAGCGATATTCTGGTTCTAAGGTGGCGAGCTGGCAGAATCGTTAGCACGCCGCGCAAAATACATTGCGGCGTTTCGTCTGTCTTTTCGTTCTGAGTTCAAATCCCGTCGAGGTCGACTTTATCTTTCATCTTTCTGGAGTCGATAAAATAAGTACTAGTTGAGTACTGGGGTTGATGTAATCGACTTACCCCGTCTTACACGGAAATTTGATGTAATCGATTTACCCCGAACTTGCTGGCTTTGTGCCGATATTTCTTCCAGCTTTATTTCGACGGTGAAATTCCACCGAGATTAACTTTACCTTTCAATCTTTAAGGGTTGATGAAATAAGTATCAATTGAGCTCTGGGTTTGTTGTAATCGACTAAGCCTTGTCCCTCTCCCAAACAATTTCAGAAGGGAAAAATTACAGGCCTGCTCGATTAAAAAAAAGATACTCCATAAGGTATTTGTTTCGGCAGGTGGTGGTGGTGGTGGTGGTTAACGTCGTCGTCGTCGTCGTCTGGCGGCGGCGGCGGCGGCAGTGATGGTGCTGGTGGTGTTACATCAGGTATCGGATTAAGTTCCCACCAACCCAAAAACAAGAACGACACCCCAGTCAGTGGGCTTCCTCACAGTCTCCGTCCACCAAATTTTGCTCACAAAGATTTAGTCGAAGTGAGGTTATGAGAAAAGACCTTTATAGAAAGTATCACGCAGTAAGCCATAGATAGATAGAGAGAGAGAGAGATAGAGAGAGAGAGAGAGAGATAGATAGATAGATAGATAGATAGATAGATAGATAGATAGATAGATAGATAGGCAAATCAAAGATAAAAAACAAAGCAACAAAAGTCCAAAGAATGTACACAGTGAATATATCATTGTTGACTGATGCTCAGAGAAAGTTTAAGATGGTAAAAGAAGGGGTATGACGTTTCGAGCATGGCTCTTCGTCAGAAAGAGAGAAGAGGAAAAGGTCTGGAGAGAAGGAAAAGAATAGTCCGTGAAAGCACGTGTGTCGTTACATGGCTGATATATATGTATAACTAGTAGTCTGTCGGTTGCGTCGACGAGTGTCTCAGTTGATCCGATCAACAGAACAGCTTGCTACTAAAACTGACATGCAAGTGGTAGAGATTCGGCGTGACATATAGTGTGACAATGCTTGCCCTTTGAATTACAGGTGCCCGTTTTCTCCCCCCCCCCCCCCCCCCAATATACAAACCGGCCCGAAATTATGGTAAACGGTACTTACCCAAAGTGCCACGGAATAATTCGCAATTTTACAATGCGCATACATTTAATAGTAAATTTCTCTCCCGCTTTATTAATGGGAAGGCAAAATAGATTTTGCATCCATATAATTCAGCTCTCCTCGAGTCAGTTTCGTATCAGTGATCGCAATTTATGGTTTGTCTTCAGAGCAAGTTTTTTCCTTCTTCCAACTTCGTCCCCAGCCTTGGAAATTTTTATTTGCCTACAACGAAGAAACAGAAGAGAAAGGGTAGCTATAGATGAAAAGT
>NC_142952.1:18569401-18609401 GCF_046866305.1 Octopus bimaculoides
AGGCATAGACAATTCATGTTTATATCATATATAAGAAAAAGAATAAACAATTCAGCTACGATTGGAAGAGTTGTATCAAATTAATGATATATAATGGAGATGCAATTTGCCAAAAATCATCAGTTAAAATCCGAAAAAACTTTTGATTCAACCTGGTAGCCTATTACATATTTCATCAGCGTCTTTTGTCGAACCGCTAGTTACGGGGACGTAAGCAAACCAACATAGGCGGTGGGGAGGGACAAATACAACACACACACACACACACACACACACACACGCACGCACACACACATATATATACACACGTGCAACGGACTCCGTCTCAGTTTCCGTCGACCAAATATCTTCACAAGGCATTAGTCGTCCGGGGACTATAGTTGCCACACAGTGGGACTGAGCCCGATGCTACATGGCTGCAAAGCAAGCTTCTTAACTACTCGATGAGCTTCCATACAGTTTCCACCCAACAAATTCACTCATATAGCATTATTCGGCCCAGAGCTACCGTAGGAACCGTTGTCCAAAGAGCCGCAAAGTGAAACTGAACCCGAAACTTTTTAACCACACAACTATTGCTGCTAAGTATATATATTTTTTTCTTAAACCGGAAGAAATGTTAATTCACTTCAAGTATCGAGTACTGTATCTTCTATACCCCCTTCAAGGACACAAGTCCGGACGAGGCTGTTTACGGAAAACCAACAGTCGTCCATGAATACCAGTCTCTCTTCTCCATGCCACTAATATTATCTAAGGGAACGGTAAAGGCCGATACAACTTGGCACCTGTGACATCGCAACTCATTTCTACAGCTGAGTGAACTGGAGCAACGTGAAATAGTGTCTTGCTCAAGAACAGAACACACAGCCCAGACAGGGAATCGAACGCACGAATTAATGATTGTGAGCCTGACGCTCTTACCACTGAGTCATGCGCCTTCACTCCCAGTTATAACCAGTCATAAATATGTAATCCTGGATACAATTTTAAACTGCATCCAGTAATGGTGGGTGGGCTCGTTTGATAGTTGCAGTGTTTTTGAGGGGAGTGGAACCACCTCATAGCCACTATTGTTCCCAGATCTACCTTGACCCAAAGTAACAGCACCTATCAAGGTCTCAGCTGAGGTTTGTTAGCTATTCAGTCGGGATGATGGAGCTCATTATCCAGGGGGCAACCCATCTTGGAGTAGGAAAACCTTGGTTTCAAACCTACGCTGCCCTGCGGTCATACCCACCTATGAGAAATGTTTCGAGAGTAAATAAATCTTGGGGGGAAATCAAATGGCAAAGACCCAGAGGCACTTAGACGTAACCTACAGTTTCGTTCTGACAACTTTTGCAACGATGCCGGCACCAAATTGTAAAGGCACTGTTGTTTCTTTGGATCCGTCAGTGACGTCAAGAAGAGAGACACGCTGCATGGGCAACAGCCTGTCCTTTATACCATACCGCCCAGGCTTGAGTCCTATCAAGCAGCTTATGCTGGTGGGAAGGGTGATGAATGCAGCGGAAGAAACGCGGACCCACAGAAAAGAACACAAACAACACCGGAACAGCACACGAGTATGGTTGGTATATGAGAGGCTGTCATTCGTGCGTCAAACAATTCAGCCACAGACAACCAGAACCTTTATCCGTAGTCATTAATGACAAACGGAAGCCATGCTGATATAAATAAGCGTGAGTGTGTAGGAGGGAGGGTGGAGATGGAGAGAGTGAGTGAGAGAGAGAGAGAGTAGGGATCACTTCGAGCGAGTATGAATTTTAATTGATTTTAATTAGAATCGTTAGGGCGACGGGTTAAACACGTAGCAGTATTTATTTGCGATCCTTTGGGGCTTGATTACAAAGACAGCTGGAGTTATCTTTGTCTTTCATCCTTCCTGAATCGATAAAATAAAGTACCAGTCAAGTACCGAGGTCGATTTTCTTTTTATTCCTATTAAAAAGCCTCAATACGAATCTAATCATGCATAGGCGGAGGCGTTATTGTGTGGTAAGAAGCTTACTTCCTAACCGCATGGTTCGGTGTTCAGTCCCACTGCGTGGTACTTTGGGCAAGTCTCTTCAACCATTGCCTCGGGACAACCAATGCTTTGTGAATGGATTTGATAGGCGGAATCTAAAAGAAGCCCGTCGTGCACGTGTGTGTGTGTGGGTGTGTGGGTGTGTTTGCGCGCGCGCGTTGTCCTCTTAATTAGCAGTTCGGCAAAAGAAACCGATAGATTAAATACCAGTTCTTTTTTCAAAAGGCGGTGCCCTGTATGATTGTAGTCCAATGACTGGAACAAGTAAAAAGACAGCATGTCTGTATTTGTGCAGCATTTTTACTATTTATTTAATTAATCGCGCTGTAAATCTGTGTTAGCTTTAGGCACTGAACTCTTCAGTAGTAAAAAAAAAAACCCGTAAGCTGGACGTCTTACTCTGGACAAGAGTTGTTATGTCAAGACTTAATTCTGTAGAGACGGATAAATTTTATGATACGCTTCAGACTCAATAGCGATGGAAAATAGTAAAGAAAAATCTTTTAACTGACGATCTAAGGGAGACGACTGTGAATGTAAAGGGACATAACTCCTTCTTAGTTTTATCAATTTAAGTGAAAACAGTTTATTAATTGTTCTCAAATGTCATAGAGAGACCGATAGGCCGGTGTTTCTCAACTATTTTTAACCTACAGACATTTTTCATTCCTATTTTTTTCTCTAATGGCCCCCTCAAAGTCATTCAATGTTCAAAAAAATCATATATTTTTATAATTAAATATCTAAGAATAATATGAACAATTAAAATATTTTATATTTTGTAGAGAGTATAAACAGTTTATTGCCCATAAACTTTAGCGACAAAATTTTATACGAACCCCCAACACACACACACACACACAGGCACACACACAGGCACACACACACATTAAGGGTCATTGGGACCCCGGTTGAGAAACACTACGACGGTAATAGTTTCGGTTCCTCATGTTTTGACATTAAATCCCACGAGTCGATATACGCAACTGTGCCCTGCCCCTATGAGTCTGGTTTGGTGTCATATCAGAAGTTATTTATTATTTTTTCATCTTTTACTTTTTTCAGTCATTGGACTGCTGCCATTTGGGGGCACCGCCTCGACGAGCTTAATTGACCATCTTGACCCCGGTACTTATTTGTAAGTTCACTATTTATTTTATTGGATCACTTTAGCTGACTTGCTAAGTTATGGGGATGTAAATAAGCCAACACCAGTTGTCAAATGGGGGGGGGGGGCGACTAAACACACCATAAACACGTACATACATACATACATACATCAGTGAAAAAGAAAACCCTTATGCTGAACTATTGAGAAATCTACAGTTACTCTATCCAGATTACAAGTTCATGTTTATACCTGTAATTATTGGAACTCTTGGATATGTAACACACTGCTTAATTACCAATATTGATAAATTAGGCTTGTCAAAACTAGAAAGGAGAAAGCTGATTCAAAGACTACAAATTCAAGCTATCACTGGAACTGTAAAAATCGGTAAAACTTTCCAGAAGTTTACCATTTAAATATATATGTGCATGTCTAGACATGCAGCTACATGCATAAGAGTACATACATACATACATACATACATACAGTATATATATATATAATCTTTGACTTAGACAGAGCAATATTAATAACCTGGTGTTTGAACTCAATATACATATGCTTTAGAATAAAGTGTTTGTGAAATACGGAGCGTAATATGAAATTAAATGATGGGTTTCTTTTCAGTTTCCGTCAATCAAAAACACTCACAAAGCTTTGGTCAGCCCAGAGCTGTACGAGGTGTCATGCAGAGGGGCTGGATTCCAGACCATGTGGCTGGGAAACAAGCTTCTTATTTCTTTATTGCCCACAAGGGGCTAAACATAGAGGGGACAAACAATGACAGACAAAGGGATTAAGTTGATTACATCGACCTCAGTATGTAACTGGTACTTAATTTATCGACCCCGAAAGAATGAAAGGCAAAGTCGACCTCGGTGGAATTTGAACTCAGAACGTAATGGCAGACGAAATACCACTAAGCATTTTGCCCGGCGTGCTAACGTTTCTGCCACAAAGCCATGCCTGTGCCTATGAAATATTTATTTAACTCAAACACAAAGAAGCTGGACGTTTTCTCATCTGAAATGTTTTCATGATAATGTCCTCAAACTGGACAAGATGATCCTTTCGTTTGAATATTTAAATACACTCCCTGATTATTTCTTTTAAATTTAAAACTATTATGATTTATTAACAGAACATGTGGATGTTTTGTTCTTTTCCAATATTCTCATTTCTGTTTTGATGCATAAATTTATTATGCTAATGTCTTTGACTGCATCTTCATTTTCATTCCATAGTGAAGGCTGTCTAAAGCATAACACTCAAAGACAAGCAACACCATTTGAGGAAAGAAATAAGGAAGAACAATGATGAGCAAAACATTACCAATAAATTCCAAAATCACAAAATTTACATCATAACAAAATCAGTTGGTCTTAACTCAACATGCCATATTTTTCTTGCTTTGTTTTGTTTTGTTTTTGTATTTTTTGCTTTGGTTTGTTTTTGTTTTACTTTTTGTTTTTGGTTTTTTGAGGGCTTTTTAATTGTCTTTTTAGGAATAGCATTACCTGGATCCCATTAGCCAATGTGCTCCTTTCTAAGTCAGTAGGACGCGGCTTCAGATTTACCTTTATACCTCTTGATTTCAGGCTCTGCTTCCCTATTTAAAAAATAACTTTTCCTGTAATTCGTTAACTGATTTGGTGTTATATGAACTTGGTGGTCAGCATAGCAGAGTTACCCTGACTAACCAGTCCTAAATTTATATGTGAAGAACTAAGTCTTGATGGACACCTATCTAAGAGGTAAATTTTTTACTGATCTCGTTGCTAATTCTCACCTTACTGACAGTAAACCCATAGTTTCCACAGCTCTGACAAAACTCTTTGAAGAGAATATCTTACCACAGTCAGTGAAAAGAATAATACAAACAAATAATACATCTGTAATATAGGTGCATGGCTCAGTGGCTAGAGCATTGAGCTTATAATTGTGAGGTTGTGAGTTCGATTCCCAGACTGGACTGTGTGTTATGTTCTTGAGTAAGACACTTTATTTCATGTTGCTCCTGTTCACTCAGCTGTGGAAATAAGTTACAGCATCACTGGTACCAAGCTGTATTGACTTTTGCTTTTCCCTTGGAGAACATCAGTGGCATGGAGTATGGAGGCTGGTCTTCCATAAACAACCTTGCCCAGACTTGTGTCTCGGAGGAGAACTTTCTAGGTGCAATCCCATGGTCATTTGTGACCGAAAGAAGTCTCAAATATATGGCTGTGGGGAAAGAAGCTTGCTTCCCAACGATGTGGTCTTCGGTTCAGTCCCACTGTGCACTTCAACAAGTGTCTTTCACTGTAGCCCAAGATCAACCAAAGCTTTGGAAGTGGATTTTGTTGACAGAAACTGAAAGAAGCTCATCATATACACTTACATGTACATGTGTGTATGTATGTCTTTGTGTGTATGTGTGTGTGTGTGTGTGTGTGTATGGGTGTGTGTGTGTGTGTGTATTTGTCCCCACCACCGCTTGACAACAAGGGTTGATTTGTTCAACTAATCTCTTCACAGTAGTGCTCCAGCATGGCCATAGTTCAAAGACTCAACCAAGAAAAAGATACCAATTTTTGCACAAACAACTTCTATGAAACTGAAATGATTATTTCAAGAATACCCATATCAGCACAGGTTTGGCTGTGTGGTTATATATCTGATTCTCAACTATCTGGTCCAGTGCTCAATCCCACCATGCAGCTTATTGAGCAAGTGCTGACCATCATAACCACAAGTTGACCAATACTTTAGAAATGGAATTTGATTGACAAAAATAATGCAGAAATCTGTCATGCCGATGGGTCTGAATGTTGGAGTCTTTGTTTTTGAAGCAGTTTGACAAATAGAGCACAATAAAAGGAGGAAAAAAGGGGCTGGGAATAATAGGATTGGCTAAATGGCTATGGGTTGTTCCTCAGCAATGCCACAGTGATTGATGCTAGTAAAAGAATGAAAGTATATCATGTTTGATGTGAGTAATATTGATTTGAAATTTTGGCACAAGGCCAGCAATTTTGGGGATGTGGATAAGTCGATTATATTGACCCCAGTACTCAACTGGTACTTATTTTATCAACCCTGAAAGGAAGAAAGGCAAAGTCGACCTCAACGGAAATTGAACTCAGAACATAAGGACAGATGAAATGATGCTCAGTATCTTGCTTGGCTTGCAAGCAGTTTCAACGGCTTGCTACCTTCTTCATGACTGTGATATTAACAGTTAAACTACTGTGACACATAACTTTTCTATATGACTTTGATACAAATAGAGTTCACTCATACCTTCTACTCATCTAACTGTAAGTAACTACCATATAGATGTACACTTCACTATTGTAGCCAGTCCATCTAAAAGCTACCATATAAAGCCAGTTAATCTAACAGCTACCATAGAGATGTACAATTCACTATTGTAGCCAGTCCATTTAACTGTAAATAGTTACCATATAGATGTACACTTCACTGTTGTAGCCAGTCCATCTAAAAGCTACCATATAAAACCAGTTAATCTAACAGCTACCATATAGATGTACACTTCACTATTGTAGCCAGTCCATCTAAAAGCTACCATATAAAGCCAGTTAATCTAACAGCTACCATATAGATGTACAATTCACTATTGTAGCCAGTCCATTTAACTGTAAATAGTTATCATATAGATGTACACTTCACTATTGTAGCCAGTCCATCTAAAAGCTACCATATAAAACCAGTTAATCTAACAGCTACCATATAGATGTACACTTCACTATTGTAGCCAGTCCATCTAAAAGCTACCATATAAAACCAGTTAATCGAACAGCTACCATATAGATGTACAATTCACTATTGTAGCCAGTCCATCTAACTGTAAATAGTTACCTTATAGATGTATAATTCACTGTTGTAGCCAATTTCTCTAAATGTAAATAGCCACAATATAGAAAGTACAATTCACTATCGAAGCCAGTCCACCTTAATAGCCACCACATAGAAGTACAGTTTACCATTGTTCGTGGCCATATAGAGTAGCTGAAAACCATCTTTTTCATGTTGATGTATCCAAGTTTGATATATGCATGATCAAATGCTTGGAGGGTGGCTTTTGTCAAGATTTGCAGTAACACAATTGTTAGTTGTTGTTTACGCATTGAAAGTCTAGCAGCAAGGTTTTTGGTAATTCAATTCTTAGACGAATTCATTTTGAGCTGATATCTTGTTTCTCATGTATGACACCTGCAATGAAAACAATGCTGACAGCAAGATTTTTCCCAGGGTATAAAGTCTTCCTGGAATTTGAGTAAACAACAATTTCAGGGAAACTAATAGAATGAGAAAGAATTAGTGGACACACTTTTCATCATCATCATCATCATCATCATCATCATCATCATCATTTAATGCCTGTTTTCCGTGCTGGCATGGGTTGGACGGTTTGACAGGATCTGGCAAGCCTGAAGACTGCACCAGGCTTCACTGTATGCCCTTCCTAATGCCAACCACTTAACAGAGTGGACTGGATGCTTTGGAATCTTTCTTAAAGGAGACCAAGTTAGATAACCTGATAAACAAGTGAAGGAATATTCTTTCTCTTATGATATACATTAAAACAGAGAGAAGAAAATATGGCTACCAACAGCCAGAAATTTTAAAATCTTTTTGATCTGTACAAAAGAGAAATGTTAAATGTGTATATTTTGTACATTTTCTTTGCTTTGATTTATATTTCAAACTTCCAAACCTGCCCCAATTTAATTTATATAAGATCGTCTCTTCTATGATAGCCAATCACCAGGGGGACACCACATGTTTGAAACGTGTTTTCTTTAGTTGAAAATAAATTTATTGTTGTTCAAATTCTATGCAAAAATGTTTTTAACTTACCAGATTTTCATCAAGCTTATTCAAAGATCAACCTTATTTTCATTGCTTCTCAAAGTTCTTTCATTAATGTACCCACATATCATTTTTGATATGCAACATGAAGGGCTCCACTTACATAGAACTTGCAGCATTCCACCTTTCTGAGCTTCCAACTGCTATACGTTAATCTCCTGAAGAACATAAATATTTTTTATTCATTCTGACACTGGGATTGCTAACAACCATTTCTAGCCAGATGGCTTCTTCCCATTTTGAACTATTGGTACTTAGATTTTCTACATCCTTCCAGACAGTGACTTTACAAAATAGTGGGGTGGAGAGATAAAAGATACCTTTGAGCTCAGATATTAAGGAGAACAAGATTTCCTTTATTCTATCCTGTTCATAAACTAAGGTGGTATGGCTAAAAATTTCTGGACACTTTTGACAAGACTTGCCACTGCTTCCAACAGATGTTTTGTTTAGAAGTGATCGAGATGTCATTCAGAATGCAAAGTCATGCTCTTCTTGTTAACCTGGACAGATTATCATCTTTAAGTCATTGCCATATACCAGATTTGGTGCCTGTTCATACCATCTATTCTCTCCCTCAAAAGTTTTGACATATTCCCCAAGCGATATAATATTCTACCTACCATAATTGGACAATCAGATATTTGGTGATCAATTCTTTTATTATGTCAACTGCAGGACCAGAAGTTAACATATGACTATTGTTTAAATATTTTACTATGATTGTTATGGTTGCTGCTGCTGCTGCTGCTGGTGGTGCTCCTGAGATCAAAGCAAATATTCCAACCATGACTCACATCACATAGTGTTATAAAAAAAACTATATCATTGAAAGTGGTGTTCCCTTTTATTAAGACAGTGGGATGTGTTTTGAAGGAAATTTGGCTACTATTTCTGACAAGTTGAAGCTCCCTTCTTATCAGTTCTTTCTATCATATTTTACTTCAGTATTTTTACCTTTTTAATCTTTTTTTCTTGCATTATTCCAGAGCTTTTGAATTCATATTAGCTTTCATTTTGGCTCACTTCCACCCTATAGACATGGTCATTCTCCCACTGGTGGTGGGTGGGTAGATATACTCTATCTGTATATATAGCAGATGCTATCATTATCAGAACACTGTTGATAGTTGTTTAGCTTATCACTAGGATCCTGTTTCAGTTAACATCTAATATTATATTATTTTCAAATTTTGGTCAAATGCCAGAAATTTCAAGGGCGGGGTAAGTTGATTACATCAACCCCAGTACTCGACTGGTCCTTATTTCATCGACCCCAAAATGATGAATGGTTAAATCAACCTTGGCAGAATTTGAACTCAGAACTTAAAAACGGACGAAATGCCACTAAGCATTTTGCCCAGCATGCTAATGATTGATATTAAATTATATTGCTTTCAAATTTTGGGGGAGGTGGTAAGTCGATTACATCGACCCCAGTACTCAACTGGTACTTATTTCATTGACCTCTAAAAGGATGAAAGGCAAAGTCAACCTCGGCAGAATTTGAACTCAGGATGTAAAAACGGGTAAAATGCTACTAAACATTTTGCCCAGCATGCTAACAATTCCGCCAGCTCATTGCTGCCTTGATATTATATTTTATTAAAGGGATGGGGGTCAATACAATAAGTACCAGTTGAGCTCTGGGATCAATGTAATCAACTTATCCCCACCCCCAAACTTGCTGGCCTTGTGCCAAGATTTGAAACCATTATATTAAAAGGTGGCAAGCTGTCAGAATGGTTAGCATGCTGAACAGTATTTCTTCCAACTCTTTATATTCTAAGTTCAAATATCACTGAGGTAAACTTTGCTTTCTGTCCTTTCAGGGCCAATAAAATAAGTACCAGTTGATGTAATTGACTAGATCCCCTCCCCTAAAAAAACATTCAGGCATTTTGCCTATAGAAGAAAGAACTTCTACTGAAAGATGGGTGAGCTGGCAGAATTGTTAGCACACCAGGCAAGATGCTAAGTAACATTTCATCTGTCTGTGCTCTGAGTTCAAATTCTGCTAAGGTCAGTTTTGCCTTTCATCCATTCAGGGCCAATAAAATAAATACAAGCTGAGCACTGGGGTCAATGTAATCAATTTACTCCTCCCCCAAACTTCAGGCCTTCTGCCTATAGTAGAAAGGATTATTAGTTTTATTATTAAATTTTACTTCTCAGAGCTCTTGATTTTACTTGTTCTGGTTAATTCTGTGAGAGCAGACAACAACCTGTTGTCGAACGTTTCACAGGGTCTCTTTCCATCCGTTATAAGACTTGGTGCTTAGATGTCAAGTACCAATCTCAAGGTCTTCACTGTCCCCAAAAGAGCAGTTTTTGAACATGTTCTACTCTCTTGTCGATTCCAATTTCTCTGACATATTTCTTAAACCTGGTTGCTAGTCTTCCAAGTGTCCTTTCAACTATTGACATGACAGTTACTCTCTTCATTACCCATATTATTATTATTGTTATTATCACCATCATTATTATTATTATTATTATTATTATTATTATTATTATTATTATTATTATTATTATTATTATCATCATCTTTCAATTCTGTCTCCATTTCTTGCCAAGTGTCTTCCTGACACTTAGGACAGAGAAATGCACTGTATGCATTGATAGGTCTTTAAAATAAACACACTAAATTGTCCATTTGCAAAGTCATGTCATAGAGCAAAAGGGGAAGAAAGAGAGAGAGATAAAATAAAAAATAAAAATGTATACAAAGAAAATAAAGGGAAAAAGAGAAAGAAAATTCACAGCAACAATGTTCTTTTCAATATGTGTGACATTCCAGTTGAGACAATCTTTTACACTTTCTGTATGGATGGTAAAACAGGGATCATTCTTAAATAATTTTCAGTTCCTTTTTTGATCATTCCAAGTGCTCCTACAATCACTGGCTTTGTCAAAAGAAGTTGTATGGTGGATGATATGGAAAAGGCAGAAGTCACCTTCTTTGGGCAAGTCCTCACCAACTTTTTTTCAAGTATCACTTGAAAAGAAAAGTAGGAGAGAGAGAGAGAGAGAGGCAAGTGCTGCCTCCCAGCAAATTTGTTGAAAGGTGGACAAGAGTAGCCAACATGGTCTGAGTGAATGGGTTGATTTGGAGCATGTGAATGAAGATTGGAGGAGCACAACTACAAAAGGGCACTTGCCTTAGTGGTCAAGATCACTGTGGTTTGGGGGAGGGGATTCCATGAATAGCTTTCAGAGATCATCCCATTTTGAGGAATTTCTCTCATCATCATCAGCAGCAGCAGCAGCAGCAGTAGTAGTAGTAGTAGTAGTAGTAGTAGTAGTAGTAGTAGTAGTAGTAGGTCGATTTTTATTTGATTAGCTGGTAAACAAAAGCTGGTATCTTGCATTTGTTGATACAATTTTAGGATGGGGCCAGAAAAATATAGCAGTTATTAACATATTTTTGATTAATTAAATGAACTTTAATTACTAAAAAAAAAACGTTTCTTCCAAAGACAGTTTGGAGCAGAGAATGCAAGAAGTACATCTTGAATAAACATCTTTGCAGAGTAAACACCATAACTCTGTAAACATTTTCACATTGTAAATATATAAAGAGAGAAGCAAGAGGGAAAGGAGAGAGAGAGAGAGAGAGAAAGAGAGATGAAAATAAATGTACAATTCATTCATACACACACACACACACACACACACAATTAAAATCCAAGTTGTGTTTCCCTTTCTTCTTTTTTTAACTTTGTGGAGTTGGTTTCTCGCTTTGTGTCATGCAATAGAAATGAGGAAGAAGGAAGCAGTGGTTGTACTTAGAGATTTGGAAGCATAAGAAATAAAGTATAAGGAAGAGAAAGGGAGAGGGAGGGGTGAAGTAGATAAATTTTGATAGAAGGAAGGGTGAAGTAGAGGGAGAGAGGGGGGGGTCCTTCAGTCAGCGGTCAAACCACTGGTGCGACCAAGCTGTCAGGTGAGCAGACAGTGAAATAAAGGTATGATGAAAGAAAGACTAGGAGGAAGAGATAGCGTGCATAAGAAAAGAGAAATGAAAAGAAGAAAGACAGTCTCCAACATGATAAAATAAGAGTGGTATGACGAGTGGACAAGTGTTCAACAGAAGGAGACAGAAACAGAGATAGGTCGAAACATAGAGAGACAAGGCAGCGAGCTGGCAGAAACGTCAGCATGCCGGGCGAAATGCTTCTCGGTATTTCGTCTGCCGCTACGTTCTGAGTTCACATTCCGCCGAGGTTGACTTTGCCTTTCATCCTTTCGGAGTCGATAAATTAAGTACCAGTTACGCACTGGGGTTGATGATAAGGCGGCGAGCTAGCAGAAACATTAGCACGCCGGGCGAAATGCTTAGCGGTATTTCGTCTGCCGCTACGTTCTAAGTTCAAATTCTGCTGATGTCGACTTTGCCTTTCATCCTTTCGGGGTTGATAAATAAAGTACCAGTTACGCACTGGGGTCGATGTAATCGACTTAATCCGTTTGTCTGTCCTTGTTTGTCCCCTCTATGTTTAGCCCCTTGTGGGCAATAAAGAAATAAGAAACATAGAGAGACGGTAGAGAGAGAGAGATTCATGTAAGATATGAAGTAAGGCACAGAGATGTTGAGAATGAGAAAATATAAAAGCAGATGATTTCAATAGCAAAAAAGAAAGAAGGATATGAGTGAAAAGCATCTCGTCCATAGGGTTCTGTCAGAAGCAACTGTCATTAGACTTTCTGGCAGGATTCCCAAGCATGGCCAACTGAGACTATGGATATTATCCAACCATCTTGGTCTATCCCTAGGTCTCCTCCCAATTGGCTCAGCTTGAAGAATCCATCATGTGATTCTTTTCTGCAACATTCTAATTGCATGTCAATGCAGTGACATAGCTGCTCGACCTGGAGACTCCCTGATCCCTAAACAATGCACCCTGTCAAATGATGTTACTCCAAAGATCCTCCAAAGGAACCCCGTTTGGCCATTTCTATTATCAACGATCATACTTTTTTAATCATTGCCCAACATTTATGACCATAGGTGAAGATGGGCACAAAAACTGAATTGAAGATAGAATGCCAGTTTGGGTTTTTTACCAGCATCTCCTATTTTTAGAATCAAATAGTGGAGCTGGTATATTACAGTGCTATCAGCTGAAATTGTAACATATACATTATGTGTGTGTGTGTGTGTGTGTGTGTGTGTGTACACACACACACACGACATGCTGCACTGCTTGGCATTCGCGCCAGAAGCTCTAATTCGGACATTTCAGAGTGTTTGGGTGTCAATCTGAGAGTGATAAAAATCAAACATCCAGTCAAAATCATGTTCTTTGGAGCGATCTCTAGTGATGGCAACATTATGCCTTCATTTGTCTTCCCACATGGCTACATACTTAACACGTACATGCATACATACATACGTACATACATACATACATACATACATGCATACATACATACATACATAGGAGAATATTGTAGTTCGCTTGAAGCATTGTGTATTGTTTGTAAAGAATAAAAGTTTAGAATGGTACCACAATGCATTATAGAACAAAAATGGACTATATACCTGTTGTAATTTGGTTATCTATAGTCTGATGATATTTCGGAATTACAATTCCTTCTTCAGATCTTCTTAGCTAGAATCTCTCCAGCTAAGAAGATCTGAAGAAGGAATTGTAATTCCGAAATATCATCGGACTATAGATAACCAAATTACAACAGGTATATAGTCCATTTTTGTTCTATAGTGCATTGTGGTACCATTCTAAACTTTTTGTTCTTTACATACATATACACTTACATACATACATACATACATACCCACATCATTAGCAGCTGTCCAAAAATGTCATCACGGTATTACTTACGTATGAGACATGATGTTGTGGCCAAGACACTGTACAATGAAATCTGCCGACAGGATAACCCCGGGGCTAAGGAGATGAAAACCCATAATGAGGTAGAGGCCATTACCACTCACAATATGAAAGAGTATTGGTGGAATGTCCCAATAAAAACCTCAATAAAGTGCAGACATAATAGACCGGATATAGTAATCTGGGACAGAGAAGAGAAACTCTGTACAGTAGTAGAAATCAGCTGTCCTGCGGATGTCAACATCCCACTAAAAATTAGACAAAAAGAGGACAACTACTCCGAGCTACTGAGAAATTTACAGATACTCCACCGAGACTACAAGTTCAGATTCATACCCGTGATTGTTGGGGCATTGGGATATGTAATGAACTGCCTCAACAAAAACCTGGAAAAATTAGGGTTCTCAAAACCTGAAAGAAAAAGGCTGATTAGACGACTACAGATTCAAGCCATCAATGGAACTGTAAAGATATGTAAAACTTTCCAAAAATTTAGCACATATATGTATGTATGTATGTATGTATGTATGTATGTATGTATGTATGTATGTATGTATGTATATGGATATATTAGGTAGTGGGTAGTGATTTTCTTCACTACTTCAGGGAGTGACAACCCTGCCGGACATGAGTTCTGGGTTCAGCTGGCTCCGGCTGACAGTACCCGGTATGGGCCCCTATCCAGGGTTACGGAAAGGAGACAACCTTCAAAGAAATCCAGAGTGAAGCCCCGTAGGTGGTTTCATGTTTGACTCGACACTCTTCCGGCAGCTCCTGCAACCAAGCTGGTGCCAAACGTTATGCTCCGCACTCCTTTGGACTACATCAGCAAGGTTGAGAGAGGAACCCTGACGATTGGGCTACCCAGGATTTTCTTACATCTAGCCCAGGCCTGCACAAAACTGGAGAGGATTATTTTATGTGCAACTCCATTGTCTCCCGAGACAAAAGGATGCCAACAACAATATGCACATATATATATATATATATATATATATATATATATATATATACGCGCATTTGTGTGTGTGTTTGTGTCAGAGTGTCCTTCTCCTAGAAGAGTTGCCTTTACCACACCTAATGAGCCTCATCTGCCCCCACATACACGCAGAAAAAATAAATACATATGTACACATTTTTAAGAAAAGATATAAATTTGAAATTTTTACAATTTAAAAATGATTTTTAATAAAAATAAATAAATACATAGATAAATAAATCAATTCAAAATTAAGAATATAAATAAAAATAAAAAAAGATATATAAATATATAAAAAAAGAAAAATATGTTAAAAGAATTCAGGTCATGGTAATGAGAGCTGCTTAATTGGCTGCACTATCAAAGCCATGACTGTTGATGGTGGAAGACTGGGCTCTTGTTTTGAAATGAAGCCGTGATTAGGACAACCAGTATAGGAGAATAAAGCTCTAAATTCAAATTGACTTACCACTGCTGGCTTGTAGAATTCTTTTGAAGAAAAGCCTAGAAGGTACTCCGATATAAAAGCTGCAGTCAATTTAGTACTAGTCATCTTGCTTTGCTTGTCACTGGAATCTACTATTTTGACCCAGAGAGTGGCAAAAGTGTTGTACAAGTGTTTGCCACTGAAATCCAATGAAGTACAGATATCCCCGACAAAACTCCATCATTGTACAATCATTACTTTTCAAAAGTCCTCTGGTGATAGAGGCATGGCAACATATGCAGACTTGACCGGTTGGAAGCATACAGTTACAAATCTGCACGTAAGGTGGCAGGGTTCTTATCTTATCTTAACATTGCTAACATGTTTTCATGAGCAGGAATTGTTTTTGGTGGAGAATCCTGTGCCTGAGCAGCCCTTTTAAGGAGAGCACTGCTCACTTGGGTATACTGGGAAGGTGCGAGAAAGGAGCTCTAAAAATTGTCCTTTCTCTGCTGGTTAGTTTACTGCAGTTAAGGTTGGTTCAATTTAGCAGGAACGAACAAAGAATTGATATAAACAATGATAGCAAGTATGCAATGAATAAGGTTTCTCTTAACCTGGTCTGCTGGAATGTGAGAACCCTTTTAGATCGAGCATATAGGCCTGAAAGAAGAACAGCTCTAGTAACTAAGAAACTAAGGCATCTTAATGTTGCAGCTCTTTCTGAAACAAGATGTTCAGATGAAGATCATCTTGTCGAAAGGGTGGCAGGTTTCGCATTATTCTGGGTTGGGAAGCAAAAGGGAGAGAAAAGGGAAGGTGTTGTTGGGTTTGCAATTAGAAGTGATTTGCTAAAAGGCCTAGAAGAACCACAAAGCATAAATAAATGCATAATGAAACTTTGGATCCCTCTTTCTTGTGGATGTTTTGCAACTGTTTTCTCTATTTATGCTCCTGCACTTTCAGGAAGTGAGGAAAATATACATGCATTTTATGAGGAGCTTAGAAGTATTCTGTCAGTCCCTTTGAATGAGAAATTGATTGTGCTTGGTGACTTTAATGCATGTGTTGGTAGAAACTATGGTGCTTGGAATGTGCTTTTAGCAACAAAGAGGCCCACTCATGAAAAGCTTCTTGACCCAAGCATTAAGAACAAAGTGCAACTAGAAAAGTTGTACTCTCAGAAAGCAGACTTGCAAAAAGAACTCAGGGGGCTTAAAGACACTCGGTGATGAAATTTGTCTGAGGAAGTACAGGCAACAGGAAATACATTAAAAGTTTCTATAGTCTATTGCAGCCTGTCGCAAAGGAACAATTGGAATTGTAATCGACAGTGAACATTAGATATGTATTATGTGATTGTGTTCTGTTGTCAAAAGCAGAATATGTGAATCATATGAAGTCACATGAAAATAAAAATGCCTAGATAGGTAATAATCTTGGACATCAACCACCTCTTACGATTTGTGTGATATGTCACAAAACTTGTACGACAATAAAAGACATATGCTAGTTCACAAAAACATTCTTTCAGAATTAGATTCCAAAGGGCAAAGATGTAGAAGAAACTTGAATATCTGTCCCATGTGTTTTAAACCTTGTCAGTCAGCAGCTGTTCTTAAAAGTTATCTAAGGGCTCATCAACGGAGTGATTGTACTGTGTGATGGGGTGTCATGTGTGTGTTGATGGGACAGCTATCATCTGTCAAGATGAAGCAATCATCGTATATATATATATATATATATATATATATATATATATATATATATATATATATATATATATATATATATATATATATGATCTACATATTTTATATAAACACCCACATATTCGTTAATACATGCATACACACACTAAAGTACATCCTTCATATATACACATAAATGCATACATATACAGATACATACATATATACATACATTACGCACACACATGCATACATATGCACGTATACATATATACATGCATACACATGCATATAGATACACGCAGATAAACAAGTACACACATACAAAAATACATATATACAAAAATACATATATACATACAAACATACACACACACACACACACACATACATACATACACGGTATCAAGCAAATAAACCATACAGTCGCCATGTAACCCACACCCTTCTGAAGAAACGATCAAGCTCTAATTACTAAATATTAGAGAATGACGTCTCTTGCATAATAACCCTTACTTCCTTCCATTTAATTAACTGGAATTCAAATAATTGTTAAATAATTGGAACCATTCGCTGGAGGTTTGAACTGGTAAAATTTGAATATTTTGCGGTTTGCAGGATAGATTTTTTTTTTTTTTAAAGTGAATGATCAGCAAGAAAGATATTATTCTAAAGAATCACCGTTCCAACAGAGAATCAAATTACAAATGGGAGAGGTGTGCGAACTACACTTACCCCTAGTATGTGACTGGTACTTTATATCATGGATGAACCTTCAGAAGGATGAAGTGTAGAGTTGGACTCGGCAGGATTCGAATTCGGTGCACAAAGGGATGGAACAAATGCCACAAAACATTTCTTTTCTGACTTTTGATTCTGTTAATCCACTGCTAGGATAATCTCCTCATTATCTAATGAAGTAATTGACTCCATTAGAGCAATATGGCGCTGTGTATTTGAAGATGAGTTGTGACAATAATTCCTTGACCGAAAATATTAGCTTTTATGCAATCATCATCGTCATTGTCATCATCATCATCAGCAGCAGCAGCACCACCACCACCACCACCACCACTATCATCACAACTGCCACTGTCACCACCATCATCATTGCCACCACTATCACCACCACCACCACGATCACAAGGGTGATCACATTGATAATTTTCAGCTCATGACTCTGTCAAATGAAAGTTTCAAAGTTTTGGCCAAGGAGTTAGCAAAGAAGGTTGGCTCTTGTATTCAATAGTCTAATTGGTGATGAGCAAACGAGGATCATCCCGAACATATCCATCCATGATAACCTCTGCCTTATGCAATAGAGTGAATAAGGAGCCTGCCATGGATAGGGCCCTTGGTAGCTGTCCTCACTGCGGCTGGTTTCAGTCCCATCTTTGGCAGTTGGATTGCCGCAATGTACAACGACATCTTCTCGGGAGTTAAGGTGAATAGTCACTTCTCGGCATCGTTCAGTATTATGCTCTCAATCTTTTAAGGTTGTCTTCTCTTGTTTCTCTTGAGCCACTACTAACGAAACCATAGACCTTGAAAGACATCCTGCGCAAGCTACGATGTAGAAGAACCATGGAAGGATACGAGGATATCATCGTAATAGTGTTGGACACCAGACACATCCAGGTGATCTGTACTAAGAGACTATGAGGTGTTGTCAAACACACTTTAGCAAAGGTTAGTGAACCTGTAGTTTGGTACCTGAACAAACAGGTATACGTTGCCCAACAATGTCATGGTTTGCTGGATGAACAGACCAGTTAATTGTCATGGGCCGCTGGATGGACAGACCAGTTAATTGTCATGGGCTGCTGGATGGACAGACCAGTTAGTTGTCATGGGCCGCTGGATGGACAGACCAGTTAGTTGTCATGGGCCACCGGATGGACAGACCAGTTAGTTGTCATGGGCTGCTGGATGGACAGACCAGTTAGTTGTCATGGGCCGCTGGATGGACAGACCAGTTAGTTGTCATGGACCGCTGGATGGACAGACCAGTTAGTTGTCATGGGCCGCTGGATGGACAGACCAGTTAATTGTCATGGGCCGCTGGATGGACAGGTCAGTTAGTTGTCATGGGCCGCTGGATGGACAGGCCAGTTAGTTGTCATGGGCCGCTGGATGGACAGACCAGTTAGTTGTCATGGACCGCTGGATGGACAGACCAGTTAGTTGTCATGGGCCGCTGGATGGACAGGCCAGTTAGTTGTCATGGGCCGCTGGATGGACAGGCCAGTTAATTGTCATGGGCCGCTGGATGGACAGACCAGTTAATTGTCATGGGCCGCTGGATGGACAGACCAGTTAAATTTCTCGGATCTAATTAGAGAAGAACTGGAATGATGTGAGGATCATGATCATAGTAATCAATTTCACCCAGAAATAGACAGAGAGAAAGCTATCCCTTAAAGGTCAGGTGGAGGTGATGAACACCTACATTGCCTCCATCATATATCACTGCTTGATCGTCAAACTTTGTCTCAATTCATGTTTCACCAGACTTGAACAGCCACTTCCTGTATTCTTTGAAAGGGGTGCATTACACTGGTCAGGAGTTTTGTTTGTTCTCGACACCAGCTGAGTGGAGGACTGGGCACACCATGGCTGATGATGCACAGACATGTTCTTAGGCTACGATATCTCCAATGTTTCCATGTTGGTGGGTAGGTGTAGTCAGCTTTTGTGAGACTTGCTTTTGTGCGGCTTGTCTCTTTGACTGAGCTGCAGTCTGGAACAAGTAGGATGCCTGATACTTAAAGTGTCATCAGGTGCTCACAGCTTTTGACAATCTAGAATGAGTTGATGGTAGGCAAAAGCGATGTTCTTGGGGAGTCTCTGGGTGTCGATGAGAACCAACTGGCTGATCTATTCTGCACAGCTTTTGGGCCACCAATAATGGATAATTTCCAGACACCTCTGATCTGATAGTACTACTGCAGGGTGAGGAACCTTGTCAATTTGAGATAAACTCTACAGTCATAGAAATGTCATCAACCAGGCCTGCGTGAGATGTGTGCAAAGCAACAAAACTGTTCTGCATGCAGTTGTCCACTGCCTGAGTATTGCTAACTTGCAGGTTTATGTCGAATAGCTACTGTCACTTGTAAGACTGATCTAGCTATTGGCTGAGTCTTTTGTGAAGATTGTTTTGCCCATCTTCCTTTGGCCAGAAGGGCAGGCAGTGTTTTTCAGTCTGATACCAACTAAATAAGCAAATCCAACAACAACAAAAACAACAAATTGTAACAAATTGTACCCACATCCAACTTTGGGACAGTTGAAAGAAAAAAATAAAGAACATCTCTCTTACATAACACAAAGAGGATACATAGAGGAGGGGACTTTCAATAAAACAGCTAAAATCCTGGAGGACCTGAAATTGGTAAGGCTACAAATAGAGAGATACAGGAAAAGGAGAGGGAGTTTCTTAAGCGTTATAACCTCGAAAAGCTTCCATCGGGATTTCCTCCAAGGAATTCCATATACAGAAGGGATTTTAATAACACTATTGTCAACAGGAAAAACATAAAGGTAGCTGACCTTGTTTCTTTTTCCTTTCTTTCCTACTAATATTGTAGCCTTAAGAGTGGGTAGCATAAGTGTACAAGGCCTGGGCTCCCCCAAGAAGCAGAGATGCCTGCACAATGACATCAAGTCAGTAGCTTTGGATATGGAAGCGATCAGTAAGACTGAGATTTGTGACACGCATACCATACACCCATTCTTGATGACTTTTAGATCTGTACATCTTTGAACTGACCTGAAATGTGAGGTGGGGCAGCAGTGATGTTTCTGAAAGTCCTGGACCTCAGAATTCAGTCAATATCCTGGACATGGATAATAAACTGAGGGTCCTTGATGTGAACAGTGGTGTTTTTGCACTAGTCGCCATGAATGCCCCAACTGGGACAACAGTGGAGGGAGATCTTCAGGCATCTGTGGGGTTTTCCTAGGAACATCTCATACTTTATTGCTAGCGGGTAATTGGAACATCATCTTGGATACACATCTGGACTGTGTGAAGATGGTTGATTAGGTAGAGGGTGTAAAAGCTTCGTAAATCTGCTCAGATATTTGCAGCAGACTAACAGATAATAACAGGTCTCCACCATGTGACAATGTGGACATGGACAAGCAGCATCAGGTCAGTCAGATTATATCTGGTCAATTCTGTTGTTTCTGCCTCTTAGGGTTATGCTCAAGAAATGAAAAAATATCTATTAGAATAGTTGGAGCTTGGGCAAGTATCTTCAACTACAGCACCAGGTTGACTAAAGCATTATGAGCAAATTTGTTAGATGGAAACAAAAAAGAAAGCCCATGGTGTGTGTGTGTGTGTGTGTGTGTGTGTGTGCGCGCGTGTGAGTGTGTGTGTGTGCATGTGCGAGTGTGTGTGTGTGCTAGTGTCTGTCCCCCACCACCACTTAACAACTGGTGCCAGTTTGTTTACATCCCTGTAACCTAGCAGTTCAGCAGAATAGACCAACCAAATAGGTTACCTGACTTAAAGGGGAAAAACAAAATAAGTACTGGGGTTGATTCACTCAATTAAAACCCTTCAAGGCAGTGCCCCTGCATGGTTGTAGTCCAATGACTGAAACATAACCGTTAATTAGACAGCCATGAATAAATAGAATGTGAAGTGTAGTAAATGACTAAATTGATATACAGAGATGACAAACAAATATAACCACGATGATGTCGGACATCTTCAGCCAACGAATAAGCCTCTCCATGGTTACTTTAAGTGTTAGAAAATGCAGTAGATACCCTTCAAAAAGATTGGATTGCCATGATTGGATTGTCTTTCATCATAGGCTGGTTGATCAGGATTAAACAGAGACTAAGTAACAACATAGGTAATCTCAACTCTGTGCATGCATGTTTGTGTGTGTTCTCTCTATCTCTCTCTCTCTCTATATATATATATATATATCTTTCTCTCTCTCTTCTCTCTCTCTCTCTCTCTCTCTCTCTCTCTCTCTCTCTCTCTCTCTCTCTCTTATCTTTTACTTGTTTCAGTCATTAGACTGCAGCCATGCTGGGGTCATTTTAGTTGAATGGATCAATTCCAGTACTTTTTTTAAAGTCTGGTACTTATTTTATTGGTCTCCTTCTCTGAACCACTAAAGCTATGGGGATGTAAACACACCAACACTGGTTGTGCAGCAGTGGTGGGAGACAAACAGACAGAAAGACACATATATGTATGTATATATGTATATAATGGGCTTCTTTCAGTTTCCATCTACCAAATCTACTCACAAGGTTTTAGTCAGCCTGTAGATATAGTAGAAGATACTTGCCCAAGGTGCCACACAGTGAGACAGAACCCAAAACCATGTGGTTGGGAAGCAAATTCTTTACCACACAGCCACTCCTGTGCCTATATACATATAAGAACAGATGATATATGAAGTTGTGACATTCATACCCATCTCAAAGACATTCAAAATGTAAGTGGAGCTATAATCAAGAATTAAAACTGGGGGAAGACGTGATGCTACCTCTATCATTTTGCATCAGAATATATTTTTATATGAATGAGAATTTGTGGTCATCATGCTCAGCTAAATAGGAATTGGGATATAAATGGGAAAACAGTTCCAAGAATATCTCACATTTTGGTTGCCATGTGACACATTGAGTACCACATGTAGCACATCTGTTATGTGACAAGTTTCACTGTTAGAACAGCACATTTGGTGTCATACATTCTGCTTTATAAATTGGGTGATTGAAGCCACATTTTGTTACACATCTGCTGTCACACATTCAATGTTTCACATATTGAGTGTAACAGAAATCACTTTGTGTTACACATCTGCTGTCACACATGCTATGCTTCACATATTAGGTGTAACAGAAGTCACTTTATATGTTACTCATTCATAGGACAATCTTATAGAGCAGGAGTCACCAAACTTTTTCTGCGACGGGCCAGATAACTGAATGATGAACATGGGCTGCATAACCATTTCATTCAATACAATACAGTGAATACACAAAAAATAAAGACAACCAACATATTTATTTACCAATGAGTTATCAAAGAAGGTGACATTGGCAATAAGATAGTTGTATCACACCCAGTGTGCACATATCCGATTCTCACAAAATAAGCAGCAAAAAAGGTTTGTGAGATTTGTGAAACTGGTGTTTAGCTTTTATGATATAATCAATATTTGCTTTGGAATTGCTGCATCCAACCAAGAGAATTGCTTTCAAATGTTCATCAGTCAACCTCATTCGATGAGCTGACTTCACATACTTCATTTTTGAAAATGTTTGCTCAGACAGACATAAGTTGTTCCAAACACTGATGCCATACCAGAGGCAAATGAACTCTCATTGTAGGTACATACACAAAAGGTACAGTGTGGCAGTGGTTGGCTGGATGAACTGACCTCGCAGGCCGGATCCAGCCCACAGGCTGTAGTTTGGTGACCTCTGTTATAGAATAAGTGTCACAGATTCAATTGCCTGAATGATGCTATACTTGTTTCTAATTTTAAAATAATTCTTTCTAATTTAAGCACAAGGCTAACAATTTTGAGGGCTGGGGCTAGTAGTTTATATCCACTTCAGTACATGACTGGTACTTTATTCTATTGGCTCTGGGAAGATGAAAGCAAAATTGACTCTGATTAGGTTTGAACTCAAAGGGTATAGAGCTAGAAGAAATACTGTAAAGCATTTTGCCGAACACTCTAACATATCTGCCAATCCACTGCCCATCCATCCAGCCATCTATGTATGTATGTATGTATGTATGTATGTATGTATGTATGTATGTATGTGTTTGTGTGTGTATGTATGTATTATTTTTTTACTACTCACAAGGGGCTACGCACAGAGGGGACAAACAAGAACAGACAAACAGATTAAGTCGATTATATAAACCCCAGTGCGTAACTGGTACTTATTCAATTGACCCCGAAAGGATGAAAGGCAAAGTCGACCTCGGCGGAATTTGAACTCAGAATGTTGCGGCAGACGAAATACCGCTAAGCATTTCGCCCAGCATGCTAACGTTTCTGCCAGCTCGCCGCCTTGTGTATGTATGTATGTATGTATGTATGCATGCATGTATGTATGTATGTGTGTATGCACGTATGTATGTATGCACGTATGTATGCATGTATGTATGTATGTATGTATGTACGTATGTATGTATGTATGTATGCACGTATGTATGTATGTATGTATGTATGCACGTATGTATGTATGTATGTATGTATGTATGTATGCACGTATGTATGTATGTATGTATGTATGTATGTGTGTATTATGTGTGTGTGTGTGTATGCATCTAATGTATGTCAGTGAAAAATCTGGACATCAAAACATCCATAAGAGTAGGCTGTGTGGCAAGAAGTTGGTTTCCTGACCTTATGGTTCTGAGTTCAGTCCCACTGTGTGACACCTTGAACAAGTGTCTTCTACTATAGCCCCAGGCCGACCAAGGCCTTGAAATGTATATTTCAAGGCCTTGAAAGTAGATTTGGTAGATGGAAACAGAAAGACACACATTATTTAAATTTATATCTATTTGTGTTTGTGTCATTTGTGTCCCTTCCGATTCTTGACAACTGGTTCTGGTTTATTTACTTCCTCTATAACATACCATTTCAGCAAAAGAGAATGATAAAAAAAAAAGTACCAAACTAGGCTCAAAAAACAAAAATAAATACTGGGGTCAGGTTGTTCAACTAAATCCTTCAAGGTGGTGCCCCTGCATGGTCACAGTCCAATGACTGAAACAAGTAAAGTAAGAAGATCCTCAAGAAAACTGACGGACCTGTAACTTCAAGCAAAAAAATACTTTGCAGCTGTCACCTGCATACTATACTTTCCCTCAGTAAGGTGGAAAGGTGGTAGATTCATTAGCATACTGGATATAATACTTAGCAGAATCTAGTCCATCCTTACATTCTGAGTTCAAATTCCACTGAGGCCAACATTGCCTTTCATCGTTTTGGAGTATATAAAATAAGTACCAGTTGAATACAGGAGTCAATGTAATCAACTAATCCCCTCCCCAAAAATTGCTGGCCTTGTGCCAAAATCTGAAACAGCATTTTCTCTCAATTTTAACATTTCCATAGTGATGACAATAAAAAAAAGTTAAAAGATAACTTTTTGTTGTTTTTTTCCTTTGTAAGATTCTTGATGTGAAATCATGGGTTGAAACAGATTCTGTTGCATCTTGGGAATGTCATAATGTCAGTAATAAATAAAACCAATGGTTAATTATTTGGGGCCTTGAACTCAGAATGTTGTAGTTTAAAATGGTCAATAGTCTAGTTGTGGCAACTTTAATTGTTAATAAGATTAAAGTCTCTAGACTCTTGACCATTTTAAAATACAGCATTCTGAACTCAAGGTCCAAAATAATTAACCAATTGGCAAATAACTATTTCATCCAATTAACAAATCAATTATGTTTGTCAAAGCCCTTTTGTCACCACTCATGACCTCATCAATGACATTTTCTTACTACTCCAAATCTGCTTCAGGTCTGTCTCAATAGAATAAAGGATAAAAGATGAAAGAAAATAAATGGCACACCAATGAATGGATGAATGAATTTGAAGAGAATGAAATCAATTGTTCAAGAGAACATAATATTGACTTAGGTCTTATTTAATAGTCAGGTCTTATTTAATGGTCAGGTCTTATTTAATAGTCAGGTCATATTTAATAGTCAGGTCTTATTTAATAGTCAAGTCATATTTAATAGTCAGGTCTTATTTAATAGTCAGGTCTTATTTAATAGTCAGGTCTTATTTAATAGTCAGGTCTTATTTAATAGTCAGGTCTTATTTAATAGTCAGGTCATATTTAATAGTCAGGTCTTATTTAATAGTCAGGTCTTATTTAATAGTCAGGTCTTATTTAATAGTCAGGTCATATTTAATAGTCAGGTCTTATTTAATAGTCAGGTCATATTTAATAGTCAGGTCATATTTAATAGTCAGGTCTTATTTAATAGTCAAGTCTTATTTAATAGTCAGGTCTTATTTAATATTTGTTTTACATTTTGGTGTAAAGCCAGCAATTTCAGGGGATGGGGTAAGTTGATTATATCGACCTCAGTACTTAACTGGTACTTACTTTATTGACCCCAAAAGAATGAAAGGCAAAGTCGACCTCAGCAAAATTTGAGCTCAGAATGTGTAGAGACAGACGAAATGTCAGAAAGCATTCTACCCAGTCTGCAAACGATTCTGCCAGTTCACTACCTTATTAGTCAGTTTAATGTTCAGTTAAGAAGTAAACAGCTGAATGAATCTGATATAATCTTATTTCTCCTCTGCTTCTAATTTTTCCCTTTCTGTTTTTTATAATTATATAAAGTATTGAATCCATACATAATGAAGTATTTCTAAATTGTAAATATCACTGGAAATATTTTGTCTAATGTTGTTTCAACTGATAGAATTTTTTTTTAATGTTGGTTCATTTTTACACACAAACAAACAAACAAACAAAAAAACATCCATTGTTGTTGTTGAAAGTGCTCGACAATAGCTCCATATTTCATTTCAGTTATTTACTTGTTCCAGTCATTTGACTGCAGCCATGCTGGAGCACTGCCTTTTAGTCGAACAAATCCACCACAGGACTTATTCTTTGTAAGCCTAGTACTTATTCTATCGGTCTCTTTCTCCGAACTGCTAAGTTACTAGGATGTAAACACACCAACACCGGTTGTCAAGCAATGCTGGGGGGACAAGCACAGACACACACACAAATATATACATATACATATATACAACAGGCTTCTTTCAGTTTCCATCTAGCAAATCAACTCACAAGGCTTTGGTCGGCCCGCGGCTATAGTAGTCAGTGGAACTGAACTCGGAACCATGTGGTTTGGAAGCAAGCTTCTTACCACACAGCCACGCTGTGCCTAGTCAAAAATTTATATTTAAGCTTAGGTAATGTGGAGCTGAATGAAACTGTTTGTATGTGTGTGGGGGGGGAGGGAGAAATAGTACTGAATATATAGTGTTTATATTAGAGTCAAAAAGCCATATCAGTGGCGCAAGGGCCTAGCATTATATACCAACCACACATACATATATATGTGTGTGTATCAAAGTGTACAGTATTATATATCCAATTAAGGCCGATATATATATATATATATATATATATATATAATCTGAAGTGTACAGTATTATATACCCATTAAGGCTTATCTTAGCAAACAGTTTCGTGCTTGGGGTACAACAGAGTGTTAGGTAACAATTTGATTATATAACCCTTTGATCATCAGAGATAGTTGATATGGAATGAAGAACCCTGACTTACATGAATATATATATATATAAATGTAAGATCCATACCATAGCTCTTGTATATATGTGTGTGTATATATATATATATATATATACTTTATTAAAAAGCAACAAAAGTATCGCAAAAACTGTCGCTCAGAGTTTTACGTTCCCATTCGTCAGACAGTTTTGTTTAGAAAGTAAACAAAACTGTCCGACAAACGGGAACGTGAAACTCTGATAAACAGTTTACATGATATTTTCGGTGCTTTTTTAAAAAGCATATTACTCTACCTCTGGTATTCGAGTACTATTTTTTCCATCTTGTTTCACATTTATGCGCTTACTCTGGTATATATATATATATATATATATATATATATATATAGGATCGAACCCTGGATCTTGTGATTGAGACGTGAACTTCTTAACTATTTTACCATGCTGCACCTATAAAAATGGATTACATCTTACTCATTCATTAATGCCTTTATGTGAGGAAGAAGCATAAATAATGAGAAATAATTCATGCTGTATAAGTCCACCCCATGTCAGCATCGAAAACGGATGTTCAATGGTGACAACGAGGATGATATTTTGCGTAGGTTGAGGTTGGCCTGATCGAGATTAGAATCAAAGATGTTCCGAATATGACCATTCCATCATATATCTTTTATTTTTTGTTCCAGCCATTAGACTGCAGTACTCAATTTTTTAAGCTTGATACTTATTCTATCGTTTTTTTTTTTTTTCCGAACTACTTAGTTACGGGGACGTAAACAGACTAGCACGCGTTGTCAGATGGTGGGGTGGGGGATAAACACAGACATCAGTTCGCACGCGCGCGAAGAGCTTCTTTCAGTTTCCGTCTGCCAACTCCACTCTTTGATTGGACCGAGGCTATAGTATAAGTCACTTGCCCAGGGTGCCACGCAGTTGAACTGAACCCCTAACCCTATGGTTAGGAAGCAGGCCACTCACCACACAGACACGTCTGCACCAATAAAAAATTATGTACCCTTGGTGAGGATCGAGATATTACTCATACTTTTTTTTTAAAGACTGTAGGATGTTATCTGAAAGAGATGTCGGTTGTCATTTACTAAATAAGAACTCCTCGTTCATATGTAAAAGTACAAAGAGCTATACTTCGTTGCCTTAAACCCGATTCTCCTTACCAGATCAATCTATCCAATGAAAAAGGTAATGATTAACATATACAAACTGAACATTTTAACAATCAAATCAAAACTGCAGTTACAGAAAAGCAAATCCAGTTTGAAATAAAAATAAATTGGTTCGTCTGAAATGTAGTATAAATGACCGTAATAACCCATTTGTTTCTGCCCGTTATTTTTATATCTTTTCATGAATAAAATAGAGACAAAGAAGGAGCGAAATATGGGAAGGAAATGAAAAGAAGTTCACAAAATGACGCAGTTATTTGTCCCAACGTGAGAAAGTAACATCAACAACAGTTTAATTCATAAGTTAGGTCGTAAGTTAAGAGCTTTGCGTATGCCCAATTGCAATATGCCGTAATCAGCTCGTCACTCTTTTTATCTCTCCTTCTCTCTACTTTGTTGGTCAAAGTTCAAAATTTGAGACCAAAAAAAAAAAACAGTTATGTTATTCATTATAATTTAACAAAATATATCAAAGTGTAAATGGTTATTCCTGTGGAAATTGAATGATAAAAGTGTGTACGACTGTGAAAGCGATTCAAACAAACACTACGAGGAAATGTACACACACACTCACACACACGTGAATGTTATTGGCACACTCATACATGTACTCAAACTCACACAATCAGACATTAGATTAGCTGGGTGTGTGTGAGAGAGAGTGAGAAAGAGACTGCAGGGTATGTGTCTATGTGCACATTCCATTAGTGTTGGTATGTGTGGGAACTCAAAGAGGCCTTAATACATAAAGTATTTTATCCTCAAGTTATAAATGAGTAAAAACATATTCTGAGGTGTCAGTCGCTTATTAAGTTTATAGGAAAGTGGGTTATACATCATTAGATGTACACCTGCTTTCCTATATTAAATTAGAAATTGAACGGAACGCTGAACTCCAAACTATCAACTCTACAATATTTATTCATGGTGGAAAATATACATCTTTAATCTTGTTTGTTGAGGCGCCTTCTGTGTGTGAGAACATGGTTGTTGGGACATCGGTATGTTGATGTGAGCTGTCTAACGTGAGTTCGAAAGATGGAGAGACAGCTAGACACGTCCTTGCTCAATCGCTGGCCAGCAAGAAAGAGAGCGATCAAAGCGGGAAAGCTTGGATGTTTAATTCCACGCATGCGTGAGACTACGCATGCGCACAGCGTTACTACAAGTTTATTCAGTTTATTTTTGTTACGTTAAGTTGTATATATATATAAACAAGGAATGTATATATTATCCATGAATATTCCAAATGATGTTGGCATCAACTTTAAAGCCTTGCTCTTCATGTCACATGCAATCGACGTACTGACCACGAGATTGGTCTTGGATTAGTTCTTCAACGCTCATCACGAAGGTTGCATTTTCAGAGCTAAGGTGCGTGCTCTAAAACAAGAGGGACCAAAAGCCGCTCGATGAGCCCGAATGACAGCGGCGCAGCGTTGCAACAAAGCCAAAATTCGGTCTTTAATGGTCCAAAATGGGTGCATAGTACTCGATCCCGAGCAGATGTATGCAGCATTTCAGCAGAACTTCGCCCAAATGTTTGGGACGAATGGCAGTCTAGAGCGCAGGATGGACTTCAATGGCATGCCACGACTCTCAGAAAGAGGGTCGGAGTGTTGCGAAATGCCGATAACAGCCGCAGAAATATGGGATGCGATGACGAGTTGCACGGGTAGTAAATTGCCTGGTTTGGATGGTCTGCTCTATGAGCTTTACTTTTATATGCTAGACTATCGGCCGCAACTGGCAGCAGAACAAAATTCTCAGTTCTGCGAGTCGAGGAGCGGTGACACTGCCAAGAAAGGACCCAAACAAGGGAGATCAAATAGAAAAGTTTAGGTCCATAACGTTGCTGAACGCAGACTTCAAAATTTATCCAAGGTGTTAGCAAAGAAGTTGGCGCTTGTCGTTGAGGAAGTGATTGGTGATTCGCAAACATGCGTTATCCCAAGCAGATCCATTCGAGACAACCTCCACCTCATGCGATACATCATAGACAGGGTGGGCAAGGAACTTGGCATAGATTTGGATCAATCTAAAGCTTTCGATAGAGTACACTTGGCACCTAGTTTCGGTCACGTTTTCCGTGGCTGGATCGCTGCAATGTACGAAAAAGAAAGATGGGAGGAGTGGTGGGGATCTCGAAGTTTTCCATCAAGAGAGTTTTGGGCACTGTCATGGTATTAGCTGTCAGAAGTGAAAGTAGAACTGACAAGGAACGTTACTGCTGCTTTGAGTTGATTCTTTGGCTACTGACTGGCCGGAGCTATCTATCTGTCTGTCTGTCTGCCTGCTGCTTTGAGTTGATTCTTTAGCTACTGACTGGCCGGAGCTATCTATCTGTCTGCCTGCTGGCTTGAGTTGATTCTTTGGCTACTGACTGGCCGGAGCTATCTATTTGTCTGTCTGTCTGTCTGCCTGCTGGTTTGAGTTGATTCTTTGGCTACTGACTGGCCGGAGCTATCTATCTGTCTGCCTGCTGGTTTGAGTTGATTCTTTGGCTACTGACTGGCCGGAGCTATCTGTCTGTCTGTCTGCCTGCTGGTTTGAGTCGATTCTTTGGCTACTGATTCGCCGGAGCTATCTATTTGTCTGTCTGTCTGTCTGCCTGCTGGTTTGAGTTGATTCTTTGGCTACTGACTGGCCGGAGCTATCTATCTGTCTGTCTGTCTGCCTATCTCTCTATCTATCTCTCTCTATATATCTATCTATCTGTCACTCGTCCACCTTCGTTTGTGTCCGTAGAATTTATCAAATTAGAAAACGCAAATTTAATATAAAAACATATTTTCTGAAATTACAAATTATTTAAAACATAAAAATATAATTTTCAACAGAGAGAATTTATCAAAATAGAAAACAAATAAAGTTTGAAGTTAAGTTTCAAAATAAATGTGATACTTATGCTTCGTAGATACTTTATACTCTGTAATGTTTCAAACGCATGGATATAGGTGTCGAATTTGTTCCAATAACTTTCGAGTGATATATATATATATATATATATATATATATATATATATATATATATATATATATATATATATATATATATATATATAGATATAGATATATATATATATATATATATATATATATAGAGAGAGAGAGAGAGAGAGAGAGAGAGAGAAAGAGAGAGAGTCAGACAGATAACTCAAACCAGCAGTAACGTTCCTAGTCAGATTTTTCTACTTTCACTTCTGACAGCTAATACCATGACAGTGCCGAGTTTTGTTTCGCGGGTCTTTTTTTTTTTTTCCTTATCCAGGTTATTGTGTATGCTTTCAACGAATGTGACATCGAAATCACGCGTAAATGGCTCCTTTTTCCAGAAAGGAAAGATTTGGCTGCTATTTCTAGTATGTCATTCTACCACGTAACAGTTATTTGTGTTCACACCGAAATATTTACCAAAATGTTTCCTTCCATTTAGTTTTTCTACTTTATGGAAGTCATCCACCTCAGTTAATTTTGCTTTTCTCCCAGTTCTGTGCTTTCTGGGGAGAAAAAAAGCCCTCACATCATTTCAAAGCTACGAGAATTCACTAACGTGATTTGTTTACTTTTGTAAAAGATTTCGTAGAGGAATTAGAGGATCTTTTTTGCTTGATTGCCAGCGTCAATTTTCTGTTCGAATTGATTTCATATTCAATGTAATAATATACTTTTATAGGCTAATTAATGACGTGAAAGTAATTTTCGCTGTAAATCAATAGGTAAATAGTTATTAGTAATTAAAGTTTGAAAATTTTGGTAATTTTAGCCAATCGTAAGCCACAGCTACATTCATGGCTGTTTCAATAGTAAGAAGCGGAACATGAGAACTTTTTTGACTCTCAATGTGCCTGTTGCCAAAGTAACAAGCGAATCCTAGCAGCCTTTGAAAATTTTTTTATCTGTGAGGAAGCACGAGTTGACAAATTTGACGCTGTGTTCTGTGTTCTTATGGCAGCAAACTCTAGTAACTTCGCTTCTATTATGGAAACATTGAAAACAGAGGAGGATATTTTTTTAATTAAAACCGAAAGTTAAATACTTGTTTTTTAAGCATATTTAAATTGTAATTGAACACATTTAAATTGTTTCTTTAATGTTTGTTTCTTTTTGTCAGTTAGGTGTGCTAAAAATAACAGCTAAATAAGATTTTTTGGATAAATCTTTTAAATTAAAGTTGATTTGTTAACATCTCGCTCAGAGATGTAAAACTAATTGGTTTTTCTCTTTTAAATTAACATAAACATTTATTTACATGAAAGAAAATTAGCGGAGAACTTTCATCTAATTCTTCTAAATCTTTCTGTTAAAAATTGTAATGTGTTTATCGCATTTGCATTTTCACTGGTGGTTGTGAGGTGTGCTAAACTTTAAAAAAAACCCAGCTAAATAAGATTTATTTGCATGGAAGAAAATTACTGGTGACATAACACGTGTTGTTTACAAATATTGACAACACGTGCTATTTTCAGGATATTGACGGCAAAATGTGCAATCACGCATAAAATGACAGCTTCCAAGTCCTGTTTCCTGACTGAGTGAAAATGATCAAACTTTAAACCTCTATAACTTTTTAAAAACTTTTTTGGGGAAAAACGAAATAACTCCAGCAATTCAGTTTGGGCAAGTGTATTATTGTGCCAAATTTTAAAATTTTTGGTAAACTTTAATTTTTGGAGTCGCTGGCAACCAAACAGAAAAGATCCGAATTAGATACAACAGGTTTTGGCCGGTTTAGACACTAAAGGGTTAAAAAGTGCAAAAACTATAAAATCAGCATTTTTGGCCTTTTAAACGTTTACTGGTGTTTGGGAAATTTGAGGGTGGATCTTTAGGGTTTGACGGCCAACATTTTTTATGTAGTGTTTTTGGTACCGAAACACTTTCAAACTTCGAATACTTGTATATTTTGCGGTATAGAACAGATAAAATCCCCTTTAGTTCTGACATTTCCGATTAACTAGCCTGTTCGTAAATAAAGTGGAAAAAGCCATCAAAATACTTGAATATTGCCTGCACTTGTTATTGGAGCTGGCAGAATTATTAATGAACTTCCACCAAGTGCTTCATTTCCTAGAAATAGCAGCGCAATCTTCTTCAAATCAAACTCTAGTTTAGGATTAGGGTTCGGATTTTAGAGTTAGGGTTAGGGTTGGGGTTAGGGTTAGGGTTATGGTTATGAGTTATAGGGTTTTAGGGTTAGGGTTATATAAACAATATATGCGTATAAATTACGATTAAACCGGATGAAATATGTCACAGGGAAGAACATTTTTATGACCGGCCAAAAATTATTGTTTACAAAAGAGCACTGACTGTATTCAGCTGAATAGACGTCAGTGATTGGTTGAAATTACAGAAATACGACAACTTTAACATGAAATAACTTGCGATGTACAATTTTTTGTTAAGAAGGCTAAGAGAAAAAGTTGTTTTCTATGACACATTCTACCAGTGTCCCAAGTTTGAAAGTGTTTCGTTAAGAAAACAAGTGTTCGCCGTCAAATCATAAAGATCCTTGAGGGTTAATAGACTTGAGTTAACGGAAGCAAAATGTAACAGAAGTTAATTTGTCCAATACCAATTTTCAAAGTTAACTTAAAAGTTAAATCGTTAATGAAAATGTTAACTTCATTAATTAACGATTAACGGATTAACGGCCTTGCGCCCAGCTCTGTACACACACACACACACATATATATATATACTAGCAGTATAACCCGACCTTGTCCGGGTGTGACTTATTACGCCATCTACGATAAGTCTTACTAGTTGAAAATCAACTAAAAAAGAAAGCCTCACAACGAAAAAACCCTTATGATGTAAATATGTTCATAATTCAAAAGACGATGAAATTAATAGGGAAAGTTTGAAGGCTATTTTGCGTAACATTATTAAGCATACGTAAATTTCATCCGTCTAATTGGCTATACAAATGCTTGTGCAAAACAACTTTTTGCGCTGCCCTGATTATACATAGCACCCTTTTAGCAGGAGCTACGACGGCAATTTGTGATGAAGCAATTGATGGCGATCTGTTGCTACACAGTTTTGCCAGAATTCTATCAGATTGGGCAGAAGATGTTGATGCACCATTTTGCATTATGTTCAAAGTAGCTTCTGGAATGTGGTGAATTGCTGCAGTCTGTTGCTGTCATTTTAAACCGGTTACTTTCTTTCCCCAGCAAACTCTCTTCTTTGGAGGCATAATCTATGTATATATTAAACAGAACAACAAAAGTTATAATAGATGGCAGGGTCGGTACTTTTCACATATCTGTAATTTTTCAGATTAACACCCGCACGATTACCCAACTCTAATCCTAACACTAAACCTAACACTAACCCTAAACCCTAACCCTAAAACCGTAACCGTAACACTAATCCTAACCGTAACCCTAAACCCGAACCCTAAACCCTAACCCTAGACCTTAACCCTGACCCTAAAACCCTAACCCTAACACCCTAGTGAAAATCGTGGTATATTTACAAAACATTGACGAACATGAGTTATATTTTACTGCATGATTGTGTACTTGCACGTGTATGCGTTTGAGAGAGCGAGAGAGGAAGAGGTAGAGAGAGGGGGAGAAAGGAATAGAGGTAGTTAAAAGTTTTCTTATGGCGGCTTCTCTTCACTGCCTATTACTTCATTAGAAATCTACGGATGCACATACGCACATAATAGAGAAAAATGAAACAAATATGGACGAAACACCACCGAGTGGGGAACACTTCTCAAAAATAACCTACAGTTGTTTCCTTCAAAATTCCTACATGCTCGAAATGTGTATACATCAAGGTATATTTGTAGAAAATTTCACGAAAAAATATTCATTTTCCTGGAAGTTAAGAGGAATTTAAGTGGAATTTCCGAACATTGTCCCCCACCCCACTCCCAACACACTTTCACCGAAATTTTTTGTATATTCGGAATCTAAATAATAAATAATATATGCATAAAAAATTTCATTAAAAAATATTCATTTTTCTGAAAGTTATGACCTTCCAAAATCGGTGGGTACAACTCTGTAGTTATGCCACATTGACGAACACGAGTTATATTTTTGTGAATGACTGTGTTTACTTGCACGTGTATGCGTTTGAGAGAGCGAGAGAGGAAGAGGGGAAGAAATGAATAGAGAATGGGACCAATGTGTATGTTGTTGTCACAGATCACGTGTGTGTGGTTGTGTGTGTTTTTACGTATCTATGTTATGAAAAATAGGTAAAGAATACTGAGATGAAAGTTTAATTTATGACGTTGTATGTATCACTTTCTCTCTCTCTCTCTCTCTCTCTCTCTCTCTCTCTCTCTCTCTCTCTCTCTCTCTCTCCCTCTTTTACTCTTATTCTCTATATTTTTATGTTGAGCGCGTGTGTAAGAACGCTATTCCAGGTAGAAGGGAAGAAACATAAAAGTTGCTAGAAACAACAGCCAAACCTCCCTTAAATCACACAAAGTAAACGGAATTTTAAAAATCTATTTACTGCACTGGAAAGCTCACATCGAGAAAATTCCATCGATGTAAAAATTTTTACGAAAAAGTGGAAAATGTGGATTTCTATAGATGCAACACACACACACTCTCTCTCTCTCTCACAAACTCAGCTATACTATAGTTATATATATATATATATATATATATATATATATATATATATATATATATATATATATATATATATATATATATATATATATATATATATATATATATATATATATATATATATATATATATATATATATATATATATATATATATATATATATATATATATATATATATATATATATATATATATATATATATATATATATACATACATACAGGCTGCGATGGATAAATTGTCGTCATTTTAATTTCGTGCATGTGCATTGTTTGTTTCTTATTTTGTACACTACACAGTATGGTAGGGTCAGTTGGGCACCGTCTGTGAGGAAAACAGCACCCTGACGCAATTCATTGTGCCAGAAATCTGGAAACGATAGCCTGTACTGCTTGGCATTCACGCCAGAAATTCCAATACGAACATATGATGAACACACAGAACAACCGTTGGCTTGCCGTGTCCCCAAAACATGTACCGCGACTGATAAAAATCAAACATCTCGTCAACATCATGGTGTTTGGAGCGAACAGTATTGATGGCAACGTTAGGTTTCCATCCATCTTCTCAATCGGCCTTAGACTCAACACGGCGGCCTACATCAAGTGCCGAGAGAAGGTAGTGCTGCCCTGGGTCAAGAGGGTGGCTACTGAAAGATCCTATGTTTATCAACAGGACTCTCCACCATGTCACACAAGCAGGGAACCCAGTCATGACTGTTAGACAATTTCTGCGACCACATCACCCCTAACATCTGGCCATCTAACTCCCCAGATTCCAACCCTCTTGATTATTATATCTGGACGCAGTTGAGCGAGAGAGCTACAAAACTCCTTGTAACACCAACTTAAACAAGCTGAGCATCCAGAAGAGTTGCGGGAGATTCCGAAGTCGTCTGGAGGCCGTGGTTGAAGCCAATGGCGATTTTATTGAATAAATTTACTCTTTTAGTATTTCAAGATATTTTTATGTAATTTTGGTAAGTATATCTGTTAAAATGAGATGTCAGTGTTATTTTTATTTTTGCATAATTTAGACAATATATTCACCACACCCTATATATATATATATATATATATATATATATATATATATATATATATATATATATATATATATATATACATATATATATATATATATATATATATATATATATATATATGGAGAGTCATACTGCTTTAATATATAACACACTTGTAAGAACGACCGTGCGAACTCATAAAAGGAGAAATGATGACGAATGGAAAAACAGAGGACTCCTTTTATTTATACGAGTCACACGGTCGAACACAAAATAATATATCAAATGATGATATACAAAATGTTATACTACGATAACACAAATAGCCAGTAATGAGACGATAGAAAAGACAACCGTATGAGATGAATAACAGATATTTATTATGGCGTTAAAGATGTATGTCTGAGTGTGAGAGTGTGAATGCGACATATAAAAACATAATCAAAGACAGGCCGTCGTACAAAGAAAAGTGTGTATGTGAGTGATACATGTATGTGTATGTGAGATATTACAGCAGATAGAAGGAGTCAGTAACACGTGAGCATTTATACCAGTTCTTGAGTACACAATTGGAAGAGTCTGTATGTGAAAGGAGTGGAGGCTGTGTGTGGCAGAGCTGATCACTAGTTGTGATGTCGTGGCTTCCATGCCGGGCCGTGATTCTTGTTATACAGATGTTCGTCGCTGGCTGAAATCTCTTGTCTGTTTATTATCGTGGTGAAGCCAAGTCACCTAACAGAATCGAAGAGAGAGATGTGCCGCGGTGGTTTAGTTTGGTGTACATAGAAAGTCGTGTAGACGCTGGTGGAGATTGATGCTGGTTAGTAGTAATAGTAGAATCGTGTTGGTCATGACGATGATGCTGGTTAGTAGTCGTAGACTCTTGTTGCTGATGTGGCGACGGCGGTGGTCATCGTTGGACGAAGCTGTTGATGTGTCGCTGGCTGCCGCTGCTGCTGCTGTCGGTGTGGTACACGGAACAGATCTCAAAGAGAAACTGAACCGAGACAAATTTGCTGGGTATGAGTTGCTCTATTTATAGCGTTCAGGGGGGCTCCAAGACGGTAGTAGAAAAACACTATCACGTGACCTTATTAAGGGCTGTGATTGGTCAGTTTGCGTTCTGGCGGGAACGGTTCGAAGAAGTTGCCGCTTCGAATATTAATTAGTCACGTGATGACAAGGAATGGGTTCTCCGCTACGCCCGCGCTTGTTTATATTTAAATGAGAAGATTGTATGTAATGGTGATAGTAGTTTTGTATCTAATGGCGATAGGTAGTTTCACTACACACTCACCGGTTCAATTTCTACTCATTTATCATTGTTATTATTTTGTGTGTGTGTTGGTAACAAGGAAAATTTTTGGTAGACAACAAAACAAAAAAAAAAACGAAATTAATGAATGGAAAATGAACCGGTGTGTGTGTGTTAGATATTAAAGCAGTATAACTCTCCCCAGACACAACAATGTATATATATATATATATATATATATATATATATATATATATATATTGAATGTGTGAATGTAGCTTATGTATAAAATAAACTAAAGCTAAATAGCATCACTATAATACGTCTATAATGACTATATGCCCCGGTGGTGTTTGATCAGAGATTAAGGACGGATGAGAATTAATTTTGTAATGCAATTATTCTATTGTTCTAGTCCCAAGTTGAATTCCATCTGTTAACCAAGTTGTGCCAAAGTTCTTATCTCGACGTAAAATTAACGAAGCGAATGTCATTTATCTCCCCCTTGATCTCTGACGTCATCTGACAAACGCCAACTAAGATGGCGTGAATCAGCCGAGCAAGTGATCTTCACTTTCTGTTTTTCTCGTTCAACAACGTCACACCGTTTATCTTTTAACAAAATCTATACTACTATATATATACCTGTGAATGTACATATAGATATACACAGCCACATACAATTAATATCCACAGCAGCAGTTTACCACAGTCTATTTTTAAAAGTAATGTATAACATATATATATATATATATTATGATACGTTTATTATAACCATGCTATGTAGTTTCCATTTGATTTTATATTTAAACCATATCCCACACACACAACACTATATATACATATATATATATATATATATATATATATATATATATATATATATATATATACACACACACATTTGTGTTACGTAATGATTTTCCTTTCCTTTATCCTCTCCTCTATTCAATCACCCAAAAGTCTTCCCAGGTTGTTTTTGCTATCAATAGCCATGCAGTTGTCATAATTTAGAATCAGTTATCTTTACCTTGTATATCTTACATACCCCATATATATATATATATATATATATATATATATATATATATATATGTGTGTGTGTGTGTGTGTGTGTGTGTGTGTGTGTGTGTGTGTGTGTGTGTGTGTGTATTCGTGTACTAAACGGGAAGATACAGTCTATGCATTGTTGTTATTTATGACTTCGCGTCACCGAAGACTGCTTCTTTGGAGTCACTGCTTGTGATCGCAATTCGTAACGAACGAATAACCTCCACTGCATTTTGCTGCGGGTCTTGTTGTTCCGATGTGTTTTTATTATTATTATTTTATATGTTTTACACCATGAAAGAGTGTAAACATCGTTAGACAAAGAGAATTATTTTTTTTTGTCTAAATAATTAAGAGGGTACAATTAAGAGGTACTAACCCTCTCACATTATATTTGTTTATACAGCACGTAACAATTTAGATCCACCCTAGAAATAAACAAACATAAGAAAAAATTTTAAAAAGGAAGGGTGTGTGATTATAATGTCTTCTCAGACTCCCATCCCTCCTTCAAAAACACATTCAGTTGTTGCAAACTAAATAATCCATTTTAATTAATTCTCTACACCTCTTCCTTCCATATTGTTTGTTTGAACAGTTGGTTT
>NC_142952.1:18614401-18644401 GCF_046866305.1 Octopus bimaculoides
TATTTTTTTTTTTAAGTGCATAGCCTCAGACAAACACCATAGCAAACACAATAATCATAACAGCCCTTTCTAATACAGGCACAGAGCCTGAAATTTTGAGGAAGAGGGATAGTCAGTATTACATCGGCCCAAGTGCTCAATTGGTATTTATTTTTTGACCATGAAAGGTGAAGCCGACCTCAGTGAATTTTGAACTCAGAACATAAAGATGGATGAAATGCTGCAAACCATTTTGCCTGGTGTGCCACCGATTTTTAAATTTTTTTAAAATCTTTCTTCTGTTATGATATATACTTCCAAGCTGTGCTATTTTACATATATAATGTTTAACCTTGTACTTATCTGTAGATAGACTACTAAATTCTGTGTGTGTATTCAGAAATAGTGACTGTGAAGTTAGTTATAGTTTCAGAACTGTTAGGCTTCTGATGTCTGGCACTTTGGATTGGGCTGATAATTGTATCCCACATTAGCATGCACCTTACCTGGCGATTTAAACTTTAGTATGTAATCTAACCCTAATGCTTAAATCCTAGCCCCTATCCTAGATCAGGTCATTCCATAGTGTAGATTGCACACTAAAGTAGTACCAATAATTCTATCCCACTCTGTTGTAATTCCTAAATCTAGTCCCATCTCTCTTTTATTTTAGTATTCCACCCCATTTGTCTAGGACTCCTATGGAGATATCAGTAATAGGCAGTAATTTGAGAACTTAACACTTTCCACTGTCTCGAACTTAAGCTGGTATCTGTTTGATCATCATGGAAGGCCCAACTAAATTTTTGACTTGATGCAAACTGTCGTCAAAATAAACAAAAATGTTAATTAATCATTTAGTTTGTTCTCAACATTTCTGATCGAGGGTAAATTCAAATTTAGATTGAATTGCTATCAATTTTAGATTGTTAATTTAGGACTACACTATGAACCAGACCTAAGTTAGATCACACATGTACACATGAAAAGAACTTGGGGACAGGTAATGTAGTCCTGTCTGCTTGTTTATAGCCAGCATGATGCTAAATAATCTTTTCTACTATAGGCACAAGGCCTGAAATTTTTGCAGGGAGGGAGTAAGTCGATTACATCAACCCCAGTGCTCAACTGGTACTTATTTTACCGACCCCGAAAGGATGAAAAGCAAAGTGAACCCTGGCAGCATTTGAACTCAGAACATGAAAACAGATGAAATACCGCTAAGCATTTCACCTGGTGTGCTAACGATTCTGCCAGCTCACCACCTTATTGGGGTTAAATAATAACAGCACAAAAATAAGCAATAACAAACAGTTAAGAAATTCTGAAGAATCTTATACAAACACATCTCTCAATGATAAAGATTCAAAAAACTTGTCAGCTGCACCCATAAACATATTCCCGATGACTAACAAGCTGGTCACAGCAAAGTGTCAAAAAAACAAAAAAAAAGCAGACATTCTTCTGTGGTCACCAAAGAAACTGATATGAAAGTTGGAATAAGTGAAAGTGGCACACCATGCTCAGAGACTACCAATTCTGTTAGAATGATGGTTTGGGAATTTTGGTTTAATTTATACTTTCCCTAACCTTTTGCTAGTCACCTGACCTTTCCAAACATGGTTAATCACATGGGGTATTTACACACCCCAATACAAAAGTGTTTATAGTTTTAGTATTATGTAAAACATACTCATTCTGTTGATTCAGGATATATCTGCAATCACTGCTGAGAAGTTTGAAACCCTTGGAGCTGATTGATATTAATATAATAAAATAAATTATAAAATTAAGGAAAAACTAAAAAAGTCTTAGATTCAGATCACATTTATTTTGAAAATACCCACAGAATATACCACTTTGTGGATTTTTTAAATATCTATGCTGAATATTAACATTAAAAAATAACATAACAGACAATCTCCATTAGAATATATATTAAATAAAAACTGCATAGTCACATGGAACAATGTCTACCTACCACAACAACTGAGCCATGACTGCGCCACACCACCTGCAACACACCCTCACTGAGTCAGAAGAGTAGAAGAAGGGAGGAAAAAAAATTAGTTGCCAACTAGAAATTATGAGCATTTAAAAGAATTTGAGACAACAACACACCCCATGTGACGAACGAAGGGTTAATTGTTATTTTATTAGTAAGTTAACTGTCACTCAGTTTTAACATTAATATCTGGCCTTGGGTGGCTTTAGTAGAGTTCTCCATTTGAGGATAATTTCCTCCCTTCCTCCCAGTTGCCTTGGGAATCCAGAAAAAGGGTCATGCTGGTTGCTTTTCTATGTAAGCAGAAAGTGAATGAATAGATAATAATAATAATAATAGCATTATTTAATATCTGGCTTCCATGCAGGTGTGGGTTGGACTGTATGATAAAATTAATACTCATTCTCTCCAACTTCATGAAATAGGTTATCAGCTGTAGTTTCTGCCCTAATGCAGATATAAATATTGGTGCATGTGTCAGCAGATTCAATTCCCACAAATTACTATTATTGCTGTAAACTTACTGAACTGCCAAAATAAGGATATGATGTTGAGGCTTTCATTTGATATCCAATCAGAGGCTATAAATTTGGTATGGGTTGAAGTCAATTAAATTCCACACACACTACTTCACTGGTACTTTATTTAGTAACTAAATTTCTTTTTATTTGCCACAAGGATCCTTATATATATATATATATATATATATATATATATATATATATATATATACATGTTACAAAAAGGATTCACAATAATACTTGCCATCTTCAACAACAAAAGGGTGGTGGGATCAAATTATGCAGTGTAGTTATGTCTTTTCTCTTTTACTTGTTCTAGTCATTACATTGTAGCCTTCGGGAATTTTAGTAGATCAAATCAACTCCAGTACTGTATTTTTTAAATCTTTTTGCCTGGTATTTATTCTATCAACCAAACTACTAATTTATGGTGACATAAATACACCAACACCAGTTTCCAAGCAGTGGTGATGGACAAACACAGACATAAAGACACACGCATAAATGACAGGTTTTGGTCGGCCCAAGACTATAGTAAAAGACACTTGCCCAAGGTACCACACAGTGGGACTGTACCAAGAACCATGTAGTTCTTACCATTCAGCCACAGCATATATATACGTATATATATATCTCAGAGGCAACTCCAGGTCAACAGCGTCACTTGGGCTCAACACAGATTTCGCATGAGACACATGTACACAAAGTAAGAGACATAATGCACACCACAGACTTACATAACATATCCACAGATAATTTAACAGTAAGCAAGTTTGCTGCTTCTAATGAAATAATGCCCCAAATGGTTTATTTTATATATCTAGCACTATGTCTTTCTCCATTTCTAAGTTAAGGGTAAAAATTAAGGCAACCATGCAAGACACAACTGGTCTTTACACACAGACATACAGAGTAATAGCAATCAAATAAGGAAGGCGGAATGCACATCAATCATCAGCGATCTGCCTCTCGCCTGTATTCTTGACAAGAGATGCCAGTTAGTCTTTTACACCTTACCAGACTCATTTGTATTAAGCCCGAATTACTACTGTATAACAGCAATCAAATAAGGAAGGCGGAATGCACATCAATCATCAGCGATCTGCCTCTCGCCTGTATTCTTGACAAGAGATGCCAGTTAGTCTTTTACACCTTACCAGACTCATTCGTATTAAGCCCGAATTACTACTGTATAACAGCAATCAAATAAGGAAGGCAGAGTGCACCACAAGCATCACCGATCTGACTGTCAGTTAGTCCTTTTCACTTGCCAGGCTCGTTTGTAATTAGCCCAAATTGCTAGATCACTTTTCGTTCCTTTCAGAATATTGTAGAACAGAAACTTAGATTGGAATTTAAATCCTAATCTCTTTAGAAATTTATTATTTCAAGAAAACATTAAATTTGAATTACTTTCAATTTTTACGATTTAGAGATAACAACTTGGGCTGTAACTTCTGAACCCGAGTCAGCTGCCTGTGAGCAATGTCGAGAGAAAGTCTGCTACGAATGATATTTTTTGACACTAGGTACCTCTAAGACGACTGCCAGACACTGAAGGAAAATAAATGAACTGCGACCAGGTTCAATAATAGGAGCCCAACTTATTGGCTGAAATTACACACTTGAAGTCAGTGTTGCCAGAAATTAAATCAGCTTGCAAATACACATTCACTTTACTAAATTTATACTCAGGCTAAGCCTGAAAGCCTGAGTGCTGGAGTCGCCACTGATATATATATGTATATATATGAAGACAGGAAAAGCCCCTGGGCCATCAGGAATCGTTGCCAAGATGATTAAAATTTCTGGTGGCATAAAATACAGCTTAGTCACCCATATAGTTAATCAGGTTATTCAGGAAAGCACCATCCCCAACGATGGGTGTAGTAGTATTATAGTTAGCTGCTACAAGGGTAAAGGTGATGCCTTAGATAGAAACAACTACAGAAGTATTAAACTGCTAGACCAAGTCATGAAAATTACTGAGAGAATTATAGCTCAATTGATTAGAAATAGAATTAAATTGGATGAGATGCAGTTTGGTTTTGTTCCTGGGAAGAGTACCACAGATGCCATCTTCCTTGTGAGACAACTGCAGGAAAAGTACTTGGCCAAAAGTAAGCCATTGTACTTAGCTTTCATCAACCTGGAGAAAGCTTTCGACAGATTTCCCCACTCTGTTATATGGTGATCTGTAAGAGTAGAGGAGTGGTTTGTTATAGTTGTACAAGCCATGTATAGTGGTGCTGTCAGTAAGGTGAGAGTTGGCCATGAATACAATGATGAATTTAGCATTCAGGTAGGGGTTCACCAGGGCTCATTTGTCAGCCCACTCTTATTCATTATAGTCCTTCAGGCCATAACAGAGGAATTCAAAACTGGGTGCTCATGGGAACTGCTATATGCTGATGACCTTGCTCTTATTGCAGAATTTTTAGCATAATTGGAAAAGAAATTCCAGGTATGGAAACAAAACCTGGAATCAAAGAGCCTTAAAGTTAACCTAGCAAAGACCAAAGTTATTGTTAGTAAGAAAGAAGATAAAACTCTCTTTCCGTCAGGCAAATGGCCCTGCTCAATATGTAGGAAAGGAGTTGGAAGTAATTCCATTTGCTGCACCCAGTGTAAACTATGGACACATGAGAGGTGCAGTGGAATCACAGATAAAGTCGTCTTTGTATGTGGCAGATGTGCAAGAGCAATAATCACTAAGAGTACAAGGGACTTAGATAGATTCTCTCAAATGCCCAGGAAGCTCTCTTGAGGTTGTGGATAGTTTCTGTTACCTAGGTGACCAAATTAGCAATGGTGGAGGATGCTCTGAAAGTATTGGTTCTAGAATAAGAATTGGGTGGAGGAAGTTCAGAGAGCTATTACCTCTGTTGGCAACAAAAGGACTCTCTCTCAAAGTGAAAGGTAGACTGTATGTTGCTTGTGTGTGAACAGCTATACTCCATGGTAGTGAGACATGGGCTCTGAATACAGAAGACATGCGTAGACTGGAGAGAAATGAAGGTAGTATGCTCCGTTAGATGTGCAACATCAGTGCGCATGTCTGACAAAGTGCGAATGTATTGTTGGGCATAAGAGAAATCAAATGTAGCACGCAAGAGAGAAGACTACGTTGGATTGGACATGTGATGCGTATGAATGAGGACAGCTGCATAAAGAAGTGCTGATCACTGAAAGTGGATGAGACCCAGGAAGACATGGGATGAAATGGTAAGGACCAATCTCAGGAAGTTGGGCTTCATGGAGGAAATGACAAAGGACTGAGGTGTCTGGCAATATGAAGTTCTTGAGAAGACTCACCCACATCAGTGAAACTGAGTTCTAGAAGCACTGTGTCCCCCACCCACACTTAACAAGAAAACTTCTCACACACTCTACCACAACAAACCAAACTACGACTCTACATCTCTTCTCTTCCGTACATTTCCACTTAATGCATTATGCTTACCTTCTACTCTTCAATCCTGTCCTCTTGGCCCTGTGCCACTGTATCATTGCTCTCTGCTTACCCCCTGACCTGTCTCACTGTACTATTGCTATCTGCTACTCCCCAACCTGTGGGTTCCACCCACATGTAACAAGAAAAGATATGGAATGAAGTGATGAAAACTGATCTTGACAAAGGACTGAGTTGACTGGAGATACAAACTGCTATTGAAGACTTAGGCCATTGATGCAAGCATGGTGAAAATGATGTTAAACACACACACTTAAAATACGCACACAGTCACTGGCATCTCCATATACTCCTACACATGTACACACTTCTACAAATATATATATATGTGTATATAGACATATGTGTGATTAAGAAGCTTGCTTTCTAATCATGGTGTCAGGTTCAATCCTACAGTGTTGCACCTTGAGCAAGTGTCTTCTACTATAGCTCCAGGCTGACCAAAGCCTAGTCAGTGGATTTGGTGGATGGAAACTGGAAGAAACGTATGTGTATCATCATTAACATCCATTTTCCATGCTGGCTTGGGTTGGACAGTTTGACAGGAGCTAGCCAGTTGATGAGTTGCCCAGGCTCCACGGTTTCTACGGCTGGATGTCCTTCCTAACGCCAACCACTTTACAGGATATTTTCATCTCCAGCATCTTATGTCTCTATCTTTTCCCCACACCTTTCAGTTTCCATCTGACAATCTCTCATAAGTGAACCTGAAATCTTGTAGTTTGGGCAGCAAACATTTTAACCAACCATACAATAATACCTGCGCCTACACAGCCATGTATATAAATATACACACACTGTATTATTGAGGTGGTGGTATAATCTAGTCTTGCTGCTTGTTGTTTAGCCCTAGGTAAACTCTAATTAAGCAGACCTATGATCAAAGATGCTCCAATTATTATCTTATCTTACCTTCAGATAATGTATCCAGGACATTATCTGTTGTGTCCTTCCTTTAGACAAGACCTATAAAAAGACACTCCAGCGATGGTGATAGTGTTTCTGGGGTGGTTGTTATGGTGAAGTTGTATATGTGAAAGCATTGTGATGGCATTGTTGGTTTTTATGCTGTTGTCTTAGTGTGTGTAATTGTATTATTGGTGGTGATAGTGTTGGTATAGTAATGTTGGAATGTGTTGTGGTGGTGATGATACTTACTAGGCTGTTGTTGTTTAGCAAACCTTTTGTGAGAAGTTTGGCTACTGTTTTTAACCAGTCCAATTGACTGTGCAGAGAGACTCCTTAAGCATGTCATGCTTTTTGTAATTGTAGATTTTTGTGAGTAGTAGAAATATTTAACCTTGCCAAAAAAGGGCGGACCTGGCACACAGTCCCCCATTAAAAGCAATCTTTCCAATCTTTGTTTTAATTTTTTTTCACCAAATTCCTATGTTTTCGATGATGGAGATTCTGAATATGCAAAAGACCACATTTTCAAAATGTTTAACCTCGACCCCACAATTTTTAATTTTTAACTTTTTTTTGAAATTTTCTTTATCAGTCTACATGGGAAAATACAGAGATAAAGAATATAGAAAAAGAAAATATATTTGAAATTTTCTATGAAAAATTCCACCCCATCCCGCTGTCTAAAAGTGAAAATGAACGGCTGTTTTGTCAGTTTGTGCATGCGTAGATTTATAGTGAAACGGCAAAAGGATCACGGCATGTGAAGCCCTCATCTTGAAACTCGATATTCTAAAAATAACAGCTAAATGTTTGGAGAATTTTTGTGTTTGTGTGTGCATGCACGCAACAATTTCTACAGCTTATCCGATGAACAGAGAAAGTACACAGAAACAGGTTTTACATACCAGTCGTATACGTCGGTTTTGTGTTTCTCGCTTTAAAAGTTACCTTTGATATTTATTTACAATTACACCATACTCGCTAAACACTATTTTGAAGCGTGATTTTTATGTTATTGAATGTGCTGTAAACGAATTTAGCAAGTATGGTGTTAGTGTAAATATTTACCAAATTCTTATCTGGCTCTGTGCTGGCAAAAATGATGGCTAATTGTAGTATTTTATATATAAATATGGATGGTAAATCAAATTAATACACTTGTTAATGTTATCTAGTGGTTGTCTTTTGAGATGTGATATTGATCGTCGTTTGTTACTGAAAGAATGCTGGTTTAAACATACAAACATGCACACACATACACATATATTCACACAGAGTTGAAACGCTGTTTGATTTTTCTTTTCACCATTGAATGTTCACCATCCAACTTCTATTGCACACACACGCACAAACATTCACACACCTCCCTTTTTACATACACACACACATACTCACACAGTTGAAACACTCCCACTACCAATTTGCCATCACCCCTTCCTTTCTCATTCATATGTTGTGACGGAGAAAAACACAAGAGTAAATATATATAATAACACCATACTTGCTAACCCCTAAATTCGTTTACAGCACATTCAATGACATAAAAATCGCGCTTCAAAATAGTGTAACCTTTAAAGCGAATAACACAAAACCGACGTATACGACTGGTATGTAAAACCTGTTTCTGTGTACTTTCTCTGTTCATTCGGATAAGCTGTAGAAATTGTTGCGTGCACGCACGCACAAACACAAAAATTCTCCAAACATTTAGCTGTTATTTTTAGAATGTCGAGTTTAATGATAAGGGCTTCACACGCCGTGATCCTTTTGCTGTTTCACTATAAATCTACGCATGCGCAAACCAACAAAACAGCCGTTCATTTTCACTTTTGGACAGCGGGATGGGGTGGTGAGGAGTTGTAGATCATTTTTGGAGTTTTTCATAGAAAATTTCCCAAACTCTTTTTTCTCCATATTTTTTATCTCCGTTTTTTGCCATGTAGACTGACTAAGAAAATTTCGATAAAAGTTAAAAATTGGTTGGGTGGAGGAGTAAACATTTTGAAAACATAGTTGTTTGTATATTCGGAATCTCCGTCATAGAAAACATAAGAAACCGGTGAGAAAAAAGAAAAGCATCAGAAAGGTCGGTTTCGGAGGAGGGGGACTGTGCGCCAGGTCCGCCCCAAAAAGATTGTTAAAAAAGAAAAGGGGGAAAAAATGTGTCTGGCTTGTAAACTTCGTTGATTATACCCTCGAGCGATGAGATCTGTCTTACGTTTTTATTTTCTGACGAACTAGGAGAAAAATTGTTTCTACAACTTTGTCTTCTCCCTTCTCGGCATTCAATACTTTCACTTCAAATTCTTGTTTCTTTCTTCCACGTAGACGGCCGACGGTTTCCGACTGGAACAAGTTTAATTCCTTGTTACGTCATTTTCGACTGTTTTATTAATAAGAATCTGAAAATCAAACAAGACATTCCGAGTCTTTATTACTCTACCTGTGCCGTCTCATATAATGTTTGAAAGTTTCTTTCGTTCCTTGTCTAAAAACTATTAACTTGGACAATAGGAGTTAAGTGCAGTGGTGCTATAGGGTAGATTTCGATTGTAGCAGACAAAATTTTCACCACATGTACACATTGCTGAATTGTTTCGGGCAGAAACAACCACATCAGAAACTGTTGGACGGTTTAAAGGTGGATTGTGTTGGTTACTAACCTTTGTTTAACATCTGTTGGCATTTTGTGCAGTTGGGGAGACAGTCATACTTCAGTTTGTCATTTATTCACAAAACATGCTGTGTGCGCGCCTTATGTATGTATGTATGTATGTATGTTCAGTTTTATTTCTAGATTTCTTGCCAAGAGAGAAAGAACCAGTTTCTAACCTAGATCCAAAGTTCGCTCCTTCATTGGAATTTCAACATCAGAGTATTTTTGTATGTATGTATATGTGCAGATTTGTATGGTTTGTTTTAGAAGGGTGTATAACAACAAACAGGATGATGATCCCATCCTTTCCTCGTTAACTTTCTTTCCTATAACTTTCTGAAAAAGCGTATTTTGTAATGGAAGTTTCTGTTGTGGTTGCGATTATGTTGATAAAATAAATATTTTGGAGAAATTTCGAATCATTATTTTCTCTCATCTCCGACTTTATTTCCCCCGGTTTTCCCCCGTTTTAGCGTCTTCCACTTTTTTCTCCCCACATTGTGTTTGAAACATCAACATTACGTGTCTGATTGGGCAGTACCTATATTAAAATTGGAACGATACAGAATGTTAATTAGCGTTGTCCCTGCGCAAAGATGACATGCAAATTCGTGATGTTTTTTTTTTGTTTTTTTCTTAGGCGTAGACGTGGTTATGTCTTGAGAAGTTTGCTTCCCAACCACATGGTTCAGGGTTAAATCCCACTGCATAGCACTTTGGGCTAGTGTCTTCCACTATCGCTCGGGTTTTGTGGGTGGATTTGTTAGACAGAAATTGAAAGAAGCTCGTAGTGTGTGTATATATATATATATATATACACACACACACGTTTGTGTGTGTCATTGTGTTTATACCCTACCACCGTTTGTTGGTTAGTTTACGTCCCTTCAACTGAGCGAAAAACGTAGTATTGGAGTCGATTTGTCCGATGAAACCCTTTTAGGTGGTGCCCCAGCTTGGCAGCAATCTAACGGCTGAAAGTAAGTGAACGATAAAAGGTATGTTAAAAGCCGTATTTTTTTGTTTCCACCCCACGAAAATTTCCTCTGGCCTATATTTAAAAAAATTTAATCATATTTTTGGAGAATCGTAATTTCAGATGAGATTATGATTAAATTTTTTTTCAAAACGAAATCACAACTGAAAAATTCCAGAAGAGGTAGTGGGTTGGGATTGGGGTGGGGTCTAACTCTCTCTCACTCTTAATAAAAGTATAGAATCTTCATAATCTATGATGGCTTAAAACACACATCTGAAGAAATTACGATTTTTGATACTTTCGGATAATGTTTACTTTAACACCCGGCTACCAAAACAAAAACAAAAAAGCAAACAAGTGTAATAGATGTAAAAAAAAAAATGTCTATTAAACGAATATGAGAACAAAAATTTGTGGGGAAAAACTTTTCCCGAGGGGTGGTGAGAGGACTTTCGAAGAGAAAGAAATTCATAAATTATGTTTTTGCTTGAGTGTAATGAAAAAAAAGTTTTTTAAATTAATTAATTTTTCGCTTGAGGAATAGAAAAAGGTTTTAAAAAAAGATCCCGTGTATCCTGGTGAGAGAAACATTCATAAATACGGTGTTGAATATAGTTTCACTATGAAAAAAAAAGTTGAGGGCGAATTAGCTGTTGTTTTGAGTGTGCTTAAATTGTGCTCAACAGCCAATTGCTCGTTTGGCTCACTCCTGAAAGGTGTTCATTTCCGAAGACTAATTTCTTTCTTTTCGAAAGTTCCCCCCTCCTTCCGGAAAAAAATTTTTTCTCCCGCAAATTTCTTTATAGTCGGTTCGTTGGCGCAAATTGTTGTTCTCATATTCATTAAATACACTTTTTTATATCTGTTATACTTTTTTTTTGTTTTGTAAAGTAAATATATTAACCATAATTTCCGACATCGTGTTCGTTTTTCAGAATTTATTGTTGAATCTGAAAATACCTCAGTACTTACTCAGACTCTCAAGTTTCGTGTACAGCACTTGTCAGACTAAATTAGTGTGTGTTATAATAGTTAACTGTTATGTAAATAATATGTATTTGTTTACATTGTAGACTAAGAGAGACTTTCATGTCACAAATAAATGTTACGTACAAAAAAACTCTAGCACTGAGTCAAGGTTGTTTATGGAAGACCAGCAGTCGCCCATGCATACCGGCCTCCCCTCTCCACGCCACCAGTGTTATCCAAGGGAAAGGCAAAGGGGCCGATACAGCTTGGCACCTGTGATGTTGCAACTCATTTCCACAGATGAATGAACTGGAGCAACGTGAAGTAAAGTGTCTTGCTCAAGAACACAACACGCAACCCGGTCCGGGATTCGAACTCACAACCTCACGGTCGTAAGCTCGACGCTTTAACCACTGAGCCATGCGCCTTCACGTACACACACACACACACACACACACACACACACACACACTCTCTCTCTCTCTCTCTCTTATCCTTATACTGGTTTCAGTTATTGGAATGCATCCTTTCTGGGGCACTGCTTTCAGTTTTTTCAGCCTCTTGTTTCTAGAACACAAGAATCTAAAAGCCCCTTTTCTTTTAGGTTACTCTGGAAAATTACCTTCTTTTATTTCAAAACATTAAAAAATTCTTGAACTTTTTTTATATGCATCATACTGTGATGCACCTTGACATATTGTCAGTGATGTTTCCTGGAGGATCATTAGATGACTCAGGTAGGATTGATCAAGCCCCAGCTTTTGTCCAGTCAACACTGCCCCTTCCAGGGTTTGCGCCTCCTGTTCAAACACTCCAACCCATGCCAGCATGGAAGGAAGACGTTAAACGATGATGACGGCCATCTTGAGGCAACCTCTGTTGCCTAACAGCCTTCTTCCTACTGGCCCTTGTGGTACCAAGTATGTAATGGTTAAAAAATATTTGAAATCTAAATCCCTTATCAAAAACACATTTTAGGGTTGGCAACAGAATGAGCATTAGGCCATAAAATCTAGCATCAACATCAGTTCCCATCCAAACCTTGCCAGCATGGAAACATGGACATTGAATGAACAACTATTGTTTTAAGATCATTTGCCACACTAAAACAAGGAACAGCCTTGCAAACCCCATAACAATAGTCATCAAAGTTACCCAGCCAGAATTTTACATCTGGCCACCCTTCTTGTTGTTGACTCTTTTATTTGCTCCATATGATATGAGTCATGATGCACTATTTCTAAAACCAAGATACCTACAGTCTCTGTTTGAAATATATACTTTTTTTTTTTTACCTTTCCATATTTTATCTTTTTGCAGCTGCTACTGATCACTTTCTGCCTCTCCTACTCCCCTACTAAATGTTAATGACCATGCAGCCGTTCTACAAGAACCTGCTTGCTCCTCCTCTGTCATACTTTAACCCCTCAACCCCTAGCATAAAACCAATCACCCCTTCTCTTGGAGTGCACAATCTGGCAAGCCGCTTCGTGGCACAAAAAAGAAAAAAAACATCCAGTACATGCTGTTTAATGGCTTATGTTAGGAAGGGCATCCAACTGTAGAAACCATGCTAAAGCAGATACTGGATCATACTTAGTCACAACAGATCCGTTAAACTGTCTGACTCATTCCAGCATGGAACGTGGATATTAAATGATGGTGATGGTTTCTAATATTAAACGGCTGACATTGAAGATTTTCCCCATGCATATTGTTTGTTGAGTGGCTCATTTGGTCATGTTTTTGGTTGTTTTGGAAATCACTTTCCATTGGTGGAATCCAAAATATGTTCTGATCAGTTAACTGACCAAAAGTCACTGTCACTCCAGACATTTCCATTTCTGTAGTCTGTGATCCTGACCAATTGTACAGAACAGTTTCAAATCACACAAATGGTTACAAAATCAATTTGCAATCCTGAAGGTACCAATCTCAATTCAGCTGCACAGCATTTGAACAGGCATCATCTAGCATCGACTCAAGTCTTGTGAGTGAAAGTGAGTCAACAGAAACTGTATCGAAGCCTCTTGGAAGGTTAAGTGTATTTCAAAGGGCCAGCTTTGTCATGCTGAGTCCACTTGTGTACTGCATTAAAGAATGCTAGTGTCTATGAAATACTCAGCCACATGCAATATTATACTAAGTTTCCATGGAAATTGTGAAATGTGCAAGTATGTGTGATGTACAAACCTCTTCTAGCGTATACTTCTTGTGCTTGTGTTTTACATTAAGGGCACAAAGGCCTGTAGAATACTGAGCCACTTAGCATTATTAGTAAATGAGTAGGTAACAACAGGAATACTGATTGTTGAAAAGTGATGCTCGATCCAACTGAAGGGGGAAGCTATATCTGAGGCTGTGTGTAGCAGCTGGCTGTTAGTTATTACAAGGTGAGAATAGTTAAAGAGTTTGACATTCCTGGCAGTAATTATGTGAAAATGGTACTGACAGGACATACTTTTGGTTTGGTGCAATTGTAATGGCAGATAAGTATTTCAGATTCTAACTGCTCCTCTCCACCCGTCTCACTCAATCTCTCTGTCTTTCTCTCTCACTCTTTCACACACACACACATACATTCACATATAGAAACATGTACATTCCCTTCCTGCCTTATATTTATAGCAATGTTAGTTGAAATGGTGGTGGTGGTGGTGGTGGTGGTGATAGTAGTAATGACAAATGTGGTAATTGTAGTTGCAATTTTAGTAGTAATGATGATGATAATTGTAGTAGCAGTGGTTATTTGAGTAATAGTGATGGAGGTGGTGGTAGTGATGGTAATTGTAAGACTAGTAACAGAATAAAAGTAGTATTAATTCTCCTGGTGGTGAGCAATGTAGCCTTGACTGCACTGACTGGAAGTAGGGGTGATTGTCAAAGACTTATAGAATGAAACTAACAGAGATGGAAGGGGTGTGATATCTGGTAACCATGGTAAGGGTCATGGACTTTAGGGAAAAATGGGAGTGTCTGCAGTGACCTTGACTTATTATTAAGATGACATCCTTGTGGGCTCTCACTTCTTTTACCTACAAGTGTGTGTGTGCGTGTGAACTTCCCTCCTTCAGTGTTGCATTGTTCATGAACAGGGAAAATGTTTGAATATTAAAACACATCGTATTTGAGTCGTGTTTAACCCTTTATTATTCAGATTAGTTTCCGTAACGTAATATTCATGTATTCACTTTGTTTTGAATTTGTCATGCATCATCTTTTTGTGCTTAGATTTTGATGATGTGCTTGTTTATTTTTAGTTTGACATCATAGAGTAGGTGTGAGAGGCTGAATATGGCCAGTCTGTGCAGAAAACAGATAAAATATTTGGACCGGATAAGAATGGTTTAAATGCTAAAGGGTTATTAGAATAACACACATTAACACAATCAATATGTATGTCTATATATGTGTATGTATATATATATATATATATATAATAATATTATTAGGGACAAAATCCAAAATTACAGGTAAAAAACTCAATTAAAATCAATTTATAAAAAATTAAAATTAAATTGAGCCTTATAGATAAAGTATATATAAAATATATATAGTTTTAGGGAAAATAACCAATTTTCAAGAACTCATCGATGAAAATCCACTATCACATATAGAAAAATTAATAATTAAAAGCACAATAAATGAGTATAATATAAAGTAAAGTAAATATCATAAGATAAATATAATAAAAAGATTACACGTGTTTCATAACCAATTTTCAAATAGAAAAGAAATTTAAATCGATTAAAATCAATTGAAATTATCGAAAATAAGTTCTATTCAAAAATATAGCTACTCGTCAGATCTTAAGTAGAACAATAATTAGATATATATCTCAACCAACAATAAGTACCAAATGAATTAATATGAAATACTTATTATATAAAGATAGAAAAATTATTTAAAAAATATCATAATATCAAAATAATAACCATTCAATAATCATCCCTTCATCCATAATAATAACATGTATATTATATACAAAAAACATCTTACCTAAATTATCATTGTTTTAAATACAAGTTGAACGAAGTTTAAGTTTAAAATAATAATGAAGATAAAATTAGTACATATTTAACCGGTGTAATAGCTAAAGCTATACTATTTAAAGCTAAAGACGTTTATTTAATTATGATTAAAGATCAATTGAATAATAGAAAAATACAAGATTATTTATTTCTACAAACGTAATAATAAAAAATATGAATGAAAAAATTATGAATGGAAAAAATTATGAATGAAAAAATTAGGAAAGAAAAAATTATTAAGAATAAAAGGTTAAACTTTATATATATATACAAAGTTTTGATTTAAAAAAAACTTTAACGATATTATAAACTATAAAGATTAGTAATTAATCAAAAATAATCGAAAATATATCAACACTATTCCAATCGAAGTTCTAATATGTTGAAATGAAACTATAACTTCTAAATAATATAGTGTTAAATAAGTTATCTATTAAAATAATCTATAAAGAATCAAATGAATAGTATAAAAACAAGAATACATATGTGTGTGTGTAGTAATTTTAATAATGTAAAGTTTTGTAGACCCCTTTCAGCTAATCTTACAAATAAGTTTCACACAGGAATTAAATGATTTAGGTGACTCCTTACCATCATGCCCATCAGAGTGGCTGATAACATTGTCATTCCCTAAGTGAAAAAATAGGTTTATGCCATCCTTGTTTTGCAAAATCTTGATAACAAGTTTCTAATGACCTAATTCTTTTCACCATATTTTAATCGATTCTTCTAAACATAGAAACTTTTTACTTGTTTTAGTCATTAGACTCCGGCCATGCTGGGGCACTACCTTCAGTAATATTGTGAAATGAATCAACCCCAGTACTTATTTCTTTTTAAAGCCTGGTACTTATTCTGTTGGTCTATTTTGCCAAACCACTAACCACCACTGGTTGTCAAGCAGTGGGGGGAGATAACTGCACACACACATGACAGGCTTCTTTCAGTTTCCATCTACCATATCCACTCACAAGGCTTTAGTCAACCCAAAGCTATAGTAGACACATGCCCAAGGTGCCATGCAGTGTGACTGAACCCAGAACCATGTGGTGGTTGAGAAGCAAACTTCTTGTTCAAATTTATAAAATATGTGTCATGAGAGTTCTTCAGTGTTCTCTTAACTACTTTTCTTTCAATATCTTTATTACTGAGACATCTTACAAATACTTAGACATTGTAACAATTTCTTCTCCATCAATTTTTGGGGGTCAATGTTAAACAATTTCTCCATCAATTTTTTGGGGTCAATGTTAAACAATTTCATAGGATGCCTCTTTCATTGTCAAAGTTTCACAACTTTCAACAAATCTATTTCAGTGTCTTTTGATTTTTGCTCTTTTTTCTTTATCCAGCTCTGGCTTCAGTTTTCCTTCTGTCTTAGACTGAAGTTGTATTTAGTAGTATCCTGTTAAGATCTTTTCTTTTTTTATGGTAGGAGAAACTAGTTTCACAAACAATTCACAAGGGCACTCCTGAAGTACTGACAATAAAAGTTCATTTTTCTTATTACTCATTGATTCAAGCTTTTCTACTATTCATTTTGCTGCTGTATTTAAATAACAAGACTTAGATTTCAACTAAAGTACAAATATGCAAAAGTTGTCTAATGACATTCAAGACACAGCTGCAAAGTGTAGGAGAACCAGCTGTAAACTGGCTAACAAAAGACCACAATGGACTAGCACTGGCTTTTGCTTCACTATCAAGCAAATATCAAACCTATTAAACAATTATGGACAGACATTGCTGTGTGGTAAGGAGCTTTCCTGCCCAACTACATGGTTCCCGATTCAGTCCCACTAAATAGCACTTTGAACAAATGTCTTCTACTATAGTGCCAGGCCAACAAAAGCCTTGTGAGGGGAAGCTGAAAGAAGTCTATTGTGTGTGCGTGTAGCCATGTAACCATACTTGTTTTCCTCTGACTATCCTTTTCCTTCTTTCCTGACCTATCCTGTTTCCAACAAAGAGCCATGCTCGAGATGCCACACACACACACCCTCTTTTTCCACCTTAAACTGAGCATCAACATAATATTATGTGCGTCCTTTTGACACTTTTGTCTTTATTTTTGATTTGCCTACACACACACACACACACACACACACACACACACACACACACACACACATATATATATATATAGACATATCAATAATATTAGTACACTAATTTTTTATTTTTGTATGTAGTTGTGTGCATCACACTTCAAAGAAGTGGCAAAGTGAGAGAGAGGGAGAGAGAAAATGAGAGAGTGAAAGAGATAGTGAGTGGTGACGGCGTTCGTTGCAAGAGAAGTAGATACATAGATACATATACACATTGTTAAATCAAAAGCAGGAGCGAAGAGGAGCACAAAGGAAGTGAAAGAGAAAGAGAGAAAGTGAGAGAGACAGTAGATACATAATTCCAAAGAAAGGTTCATACATAGATACATACACACAGCAAATATTGGATGTCAATTTCACTTTTCATTAGCACACGAGGATAAAATTAACTCACAAATGGTTGAGTACTCCACAGACATGCATATCATTAACGTAGTTCTCAGGGAGATTCAGCCTCACACAGAATATGACTACAACTTTGAATTACAGCTACAACTCTAGACAGATATATATGAGAGAGGAGTGAGTGGTGACTCAAAGGATTGTGGTGTTTGTTTTGTGTTTTCAACCACAGCAAATACTGGATATTGTATCCTAATCAAAAACTGTCTAATACATTCGTATGTGTTTTTCAATTTGAAACACTGAATCATTTTGGATATTTGTTGTTTTAATAGCAAGAGAAAGAGAGAGAGAGACAGAGCTTGAAGACACAATTACAATTCCAGTCAGTGGCAAAGCAATAGGTAGGAAGAGAGGGTGAGAAAGAGAGAGAGAGGTGAAGACTTCATTGTGGACTATCTGACACTGTTTGTCTGTCTGCCTGTCTCTAGGTATGTGTTTGTATATGTGTATGTTTGTATCAAAACCATCGTCACCACCACTACCATCACAGCAACAACAACAACGACAGTGTTGCCATTTTGAATTCCTTTCTGCGACTGACCTTAAACTGCCATTAAAGTCCCAACCACACACACATCTGTTTTAACCCATTTCAACTGCAGCCATACATAAAAAAACATGGTGATTTGCTCCAAAATTTAAATTTTGAATTTGTTTTCATTATAAAATTATTCCTTGGCTAAAAAAAATCTTTTGGCTTCGAGATACGACGTTGTCTTTTTCTTTCTACATTTTTTAAGTTAGAATTTCTGGCTCATTTGTTGATGTGTTATCATTACACAACCACATTACACCTTTAAGATCGGGGAACCAGTTAGGGGCCCACTGGATCTTTCTCGGCATACCAGCAAACCACAAAATCACACCAGCCAGCCTCACCACTACCTCCAGGCCCGTCATATGTATGTGTGCGTCTTTGTGTGTGTTTGTCCCCCAACCACCATTGCTTGACAACCAATGTTGGTGTCTTTGCGTCCCTGTAATTTAGCTGTTCAGCAGAAGAGACTGATAGAATAAGCACCAGGCTTATAGGGATTAAGTCCAGGGTTCAATTTCTTTGATTAAAGGGTGGTGCTCCAGCATGGCCACCGTCAAATGACTGAAACAAGTAAAAGAATAAAAGAATGCCAGAAAAACATTCTGTACCATTAAACCATGAAAGTTCTTTGAATATGTATGATGTATTCTAAAATTAAATAGTAATTCCATCTATGTTTGTGTAACTCAGATATTTTGGTTGGATTATAAATCCAACCAAAATATCAATCTCAGTTACACATTGGTGTTACATTACTTTCTATATTCTGTAACTGTCACAATATACTTTCCTAGGCCTGAAATTTTTTGGGGGTGTGGGGGGGGGCAGTTGATAAGATCGACCCAGTATACTACTGGTACTTAATTTATTGACCCTGAAAGGACAAAAGGCAAAGTCGACCTTGGCAGAAATTGAACTCCAAACATAAAGACAGACAGTCATAATATACAAACATTTCTCATGACACCAGCACACTGTTTACAGATGCTTTCATTTTTTATGTTTTCCGTGAATTTTTTACACGTCCAGCTAGTATACATAATTATAACAAGGGATGGCAAAACACCTCACCATGTGCTGAAAATATACGCTATGTATAGGAAGGGCATCCAGCTGTAGAAACTCTGCCAAATTTAGATTGGAGCCTGGTGTTGCCATCTGGATTCACCAGTCCTCAGTCAAATCGTCCAACCCATGCTAGCATGGAAAGCGGACGTTAAACGATGATGATGATGATGATGATGATGATGATATATATATATACACACACACATACATAGATCTAAATAAATATATATGTTATTTGTGTATTAAGGCTACCATTGGTTTCATGTTAAAATATCTTAATATCTCAACAATTTTTCAAGCCGATCACATGAAGGAATGATGTTCATCTCCATTCTGGATTAAAACACATACACACGTGTGTGTATATATATATATATATATATATATATATATATATAGAGAGAGAGAGAGAGAGAGAGAGAGAGAGATGTGTGTGTGTTTGTCCCCACCACCACTTGACAACTTGGTTTGTTTACATTCCCATAAATTAGCAGTTTGACAAAAGAGACAAATAGAATAATTACTGGAGTCAATTTGTCTGATCGAACCCTTACAGGCATTGCCCCAGCATGACTGTAGTCCAGTGACAAACCTGTAAGAGATACGAGATGTGTTCATATCCCACATCAGGTCATTTGTGCACCATGTAAACTACACCTGGAATACACTCTTAATAAAAAATGTTGAAGAAAATTTGAAGCTGCACTGCCAACAATAACCACTACTACTTTTGTGTGTGTGTGTGTATATATATATATATATATAAAGGAATATAAAAATATGAAATATATATATATATATATATATATATATATATATATATATACACTCATGCAAGTAAGATCGTTGCCAGTGCCCTTGGACTGGCTCTTGTGTGGGTGGCACATGAGATGCACCATTTTGAGCGTGGCCGTTGCCAGTACCGCCTGACTGGCTCCCGTAGGATTTTCGAGCGAGATCGTTGCCAGTGCCCCTGGACTGGCTTGTGCGGGTGGCACATAAAAGACACCATTTCGAGCGTGGCCGTTTTCGTGCGGGTGACACGTAAAAGCACCCACTACACTCTGAGTGGTTGGTGTTAGGAAGGGCATCCAGCTGTAGAAACTCTGCCAAATTAAATTGGAGCCTGGTGTTGCCATCCGGTTTCACCAGTCCTCAGTCAAATCGTCCAACCCATGCTAGCATGGAAAGCGGACGTTAAAGGATGATGATGATGATGATGATACACACGCATATGTACTTATTGTTGAATGGCCATTGACTACTCATGAGTTCTTCCATTCTTTGACAGGTCTTGTTTTTCACCCAGTTCAACAATCACCCTCCTCACCAAGCAAACCCGGTGGGGTTACCAGTTTAGTTGCTGATAACCCAAACATGCAACAGGCTGTACTGGGTTACATGTTACTAGTAGTTCTCAAAAGCAACCTAACAATATTTTGTTTATGTGTGTAGAATAATATTAAAGTGCTACTTTGTTTCTTACATTTCCAGTATAAATACCCTGACATAACCAAACCAGATATTCTGAGAGCCATTGGAGTATACACAGACCTTCAACCAGCAAGAGATAAATTTGGTGAGTACAACAACCCAGGATTGATCATACTGTTGTTATACCTCTGACTATCTTCTCTATGTATCATATATATAGGCGTAGGAGTGGCTGTGTGGTAAGTAGTTTGCTTACCAACCACATGGTCCCGGGTTCAGTCCCACTGCGTGGCATCTTGGGCAAGTGTCTTCTACTATAGCCTCGGGCCGACCAAAGCCTTGTGAGTGGATTTGGTAGATGGAAACTGAAAGAAGCCCGTCGTATATATGTATATGTATGTGTTTGTATGTCTGTGTTTGTCCCCCCCCCCCCCCCAACATCGCTTGACAACCGATGCTGGTGTGTTTACGTCACCCGTAACTTAGTGGTTCGGAAAAAGAGACCGATAGAATAAGTACTAGGCTTCCAAAGAATAAGTCCTGGGGTCGATTTGCTCGACTAAAGGCGGTGCTCCAGCATGGCCACAGTCAAAAGACTGAAACAACTAAAAGAGTATATATATATATATATATATAAGTTCAAAAAACAACAACGTGAGGACGTGATATGGATAGTGTTATTAGACGCTCGGGAAAGGAAAGAGAGAGATCATGACGTTTCGGGCGGAGCCCTTCGTCGGAAACAAGGAAAGTTCAAAGAAGGGAAAAACGGAGAAAGAAAAAATCAACACCGATGTCCACGAGGTTACATTGTGGAAGGACCGGAAGAGGAAGTGGTGGAGGAAAAGTTCTTTCTAAGACAGGAGAGTGAAAAAGGGAGGTGAATATGTGTGTGTGTATATGCGTGCGGTTTTGCTTTGTGGATCGCACGTGGGTTATTTCGTGTGTGTGTGTGTGTGTGCGTGTATATGCGTAGTATGTGTTCGTGTATGTGTCACTGTTTGTTGTGTGTGTATGTGTGGGTTCATTTGCGTGTGTGTACATGTATGTGCACCTGGGTGTGTGTGTGTGTGTAGGTTCATTTGCATGTGTGTGTAAGTGAGTTCGTTTCTACATGTGTGTGTATGTGTGCGTGTGTGTATGTATGTATACTTGGGTGTGTGTGTGTGTGTGTGAGTGCGTGTTGTGTATGTGTAGGAGTTATGTGCGGGTTCATTTGTATGTGTGTATATGTGGGTTCGTTTGTGCCGGTGTGTGGAGGGGGTGCGTGTGTATGGGTGTATGTGGATGTGTGTGCATGTGTTTGCTTACGTACGTGCGTGTGTCATTTATGCCCCTTGTGGTGTGTAGTTGTATGCGTGTTTGTGTGTTGTGTATGTGAGAGGTGTATGTGTATGTGAGGTGTGTGTATGTGTGTACGTGTGTGTATGTGTGTGTACGTGTGTGTATGTGTGTGTGCGTGCGTATGTGTGTGTGAGAGCGTAAAGATGTGTGCCAGGTATGTGTGTTTTATTGTGTGTGTGTATATATGTATGTGGCTGTGTATGTAGGCATCCGCGTATATATGGGTGTGTGTGTTTGTGTGTAAGTAGGTGTGTGTCTCTATCACTGTGCGTGTGTGTGTGTATATATATATATATATATATATATATATATATATATATATCTTCAGCAGCATCTTCAATGCAACTGGTTTTACAAGTGTTTCACCGGTGGTGTGTGGTTTGCCCTGCTTTGTGATCAGATACACAACTTCATACAATGCTGTGAAACTCAGTTTGTCGATGGATGCAAAGCCAAGAACATGCAGAGCAGCCTTTTCATCGAACCTGGCTCTCTTCACCTTGAATTCAGTGAGCATTGTGTTCTTGTATTTCCCATCTCCATGCAGCTTTAGGAAGTGTTCCCTTAGTTTTGCCAGTGCTAGACTAGAATTGCTCAACTTGGCATTGCAAATCATGTATTGAGGACACTGACTCCCATCACATTCCTTTATACTCGTGAATCCATATTGTAAGTACTCATCCAACCACTTCCTGTTTTTGATCGCCATAGTATGAAGGATTTGGAAGATTAATAGAAAATCACAGCAGCCACAAGTCGACTACTGAGTGCACCAAATTCCCTTCAGCACAGATATCAAAGCCAATGTTTGTAATTTAACATGGTGAAGAAAAATTGTGTTGCCAAATTGTTGGCAGTGATTTTTTTTGATGGCCAACAAAAACAGCCCAACATTGCTTGTGTGAACCAGGCTATATTGTGTGTGTCTTGACCCCAGCCGAACCCCTAAGACTGACTCAACGAACCCAGGTTAAGAATCACTTCTTGAGTAAGTACATATTTGACCTTAAATACTGTTTGTAGATGATAGCATTATCACCAACCTGATCTTTGTGCTTTACTATTTAAGTACCTGATTCGCTTGAATCCTGAACATTTTTTATATAAGTACAGTAATACCTCACTTTACAAGGATCTGCTTTACAAGACCCCCGGTTAACGAGTTTTATGTTTCAATTTACTTTTGTATGGTGAGCTGAAATTTTTCAAGCACAAGACCTAAATTTTGAACAAAGTGCAAAGGTTTCCACTACCATAACAAATGCATCTGTGTGTTAGAGAGAAATTTATAGAAAGCGTAAAAAACTTCTAAGCAAACAAGTCTAAGACTTCTTTTTTAAAAAGAAATCTACAAGTCCGTCTATGAGTGCTTATGAATTGGCAATCACATCTACAAGTGATGGTGCATGCGAGTCTAGTGTGAGTGAAAGTGATTCAGAAAATGATTATAATAATATTTTTTATTATAAATGATCTTGACATTCTTTTTACTTCACATAAAATATTCTTTACATTCTACTGTTGTTTTATTGCCATTTATTTATGAGTATTATACATTTTATAGGTAAAATATTTTTCTGGGAATGAATTACGATTTATAATACTGCTACAATAAGAAGTTATTGCTCTGTATATGGGTATATGTATGTATATGGGTATATGTATGTATATGGGTATATGTATGTATGTATGTATCTTTATAGGTATATGCTCGTGTATATGTATAATATACAGGTAAAAGAAAAATGCAACAAAATGAGACCAGTGAAATTGCCATGGGGAGTGGAGTACCCAATGTTTTGCTCAGTCCTTTTTGGGGGGTAAAGTTAACAGGAAGAAAATAAAAGAAAGACATCAGAGTTTTAGATTCTCTAATGGTTGAGAAACTGGTTGCAACTGATGGGATCAGAAGATTGTGTGAGCTTGCATATATAGACAGGGAGTAATGGGAGAGGGGTACTGGGTGAGCGAGGAAGATGGAAAGAAAAAGGAGTGAGTGAGTGAGTGTGAGGTAGAGGGGAAAATAAGTTGAGAGAGGGAGCTGAAAGATGAAAGAAGAATTATTGAACTAAGAGGATGTGTAAGAGTAGAAGGAAAAGTATGCACTTTACCTCTTCAATAATGCGATGCAAGTTGAAATATCATTCCGACTCTTATCTCCGCTGCTCTCTCTCTCTCACCTCAGACACATTAAATCTACCAAACCATTCTCTCAATTCTTTTGGCTTCACTGGTTCTGCAGCATTGACTCGTATATCAATTCCTAATGTGAGAGAATGCAACATTTCTGACTAAATCAAGATATCCTCAATCAGTTGTGGCCCCTGCACCTCACTGGGCCACAGGCCATTGACCGTGCCACCACTCTTCTACCCTCTCTACAGACCAGATTCAGTCTCTCCCACCTTCCACCTGTCCTGTCCATTGTTTGATTGAAACACACTCATCTGCAACCTTTGAATTCTACTTTTTGACCCCCACAACTGTTTCAATATTCCCCACATACCCTCTTCTCTCCTTCACCTCCTAATTTGATGCTCCTTAGTGTCCAAGCACTTTTAAGTGTACTTGCTGACACTGCAACACTTGCCACTACACTAACAACACTTCAGAAATTACTAGCATTACACTTCAGTACCGGATTATCCAAGGCTTCTGTTGTATATCTTCCAACTTCATATACTGCATCGTCTGCAAACTTTGCAGTGCTCTTTTCATATTGGGGAAACAGGGTGTTGTTGGCTGGCCAACCTGTCACCACCCACTTAATACAACAGATCATTTCATTACCCACTTATATTTGTGTGCAGCATCTGTACACATCATGGATCCACATACTCAAGGAAAGAGAACGAACAATCTTTAGTATTTGGACTTGGTGCCATGTCACTGACAGTTTTAAGTGAATGATTTTTCTTCGAGGATAGCTGCGTGAAAAAGTGCCACACCCTAACAGTTGAGGGAACCCGTGGAAGAGGTAGGCCCAGGAAGACCTGGGCTGAGGTGGTGAGGCAAGACCTTCGTACATTGGGCCTCACCGAGGCGATGACTACTGACCGAGACCTTTGGAAATGGGCTGTGCGTGAGAAGACCTGGCAAGCCAAGTGAGATCGTTGCCAGTGCCCCTGGACTGGCTCTTGTGCGGGTGGCACATGAGATGCACCATTTTGAGCATGACCTTTGCCAGTATCGCCTGACTGGCTTTCGTGCAGGTGACACGTAAAAGCACCTACTACACTCTCTGAGTGGTTGGCGTTAGGAAGGGCATCCAGCTGCAGAAACTCTGCCAAATTTAGATTGGAGCCTGGTGTTGCCAGCCAGTTTCACCAGTCCTCAGTCAAGTCGTCCAACCCATGCTAGTAGCATGGAAAGCGGACGTTAAACAATGATGATGATGATGATGATCTCCTCTTAGTTCAGTAATATCTCTCTTACCCTTCAGCTCTCCTTTCAATTCAATTGTTTTCCTTTTCCCTCCCTCACCAAGTTTCTCTCTCCTACTACTTCCTGACTACATAATGATGTGCACATCTTACAGTCTTCTCTCGTCGCTGCCAATTTGTCATAGAGGATGTAAAATTCTAGTTTCTTTCTATAATATTCATCCTGTCAACTTTATCTTGAACAAGGACTCTGTCCAAGATGTTGGGTATTCCACTTCCACAGCAATTTCATTATACTGTTTCTGTCATTTCGTGTGGCGGGGCGGGGGGGGGGGTTGATGATGCAAACAGGAAAAACAGAACTCAAAATATGAGTGTATGTATGAGTAGTTTAATAAGTGCCAACACACGAAACTCTCAGTCCTCGAGTCACTTTGTTGCTTCTGCTAAATAGTAATAAATATATATATATATATATATAAACATAATTAAGGGATCAGCAAGCATTTGCTTCACCATATACCGAAGTTCAGAAATAGCAGCTAAAAAGTTCGGTTGTGCTTTCAGATTGGGTCGAGGCATGATCTTCACTCGTTCATACTTGCGCGGTTTGCTAGCATAGTCGAATGTACTACTGGAATATCATACCGATGACGGAAATTGAATTTTACCATTCATAATCCAGAAATGCGTCTATGTTTAACTTTAAATGGTTAGTTTTCATTGTTTTTTCTTCTTGTTTTTGCCTTTGTGAGTTACAAGTAATGCTATCTGTTGGAGTCTCAGCTTTCTTAGCTGCTATTTCTGAACTTCGGTATATGGTGAAGCAAATGCTTGCTGATCCCTTAATTATGTTTATAAATGTATGGGAACTTTTAAATAAGTTCTCCACCGATAATGGTGCTTACATACCGAAGGGCTTGGTAAAAATTATTAATTGTTGATTTATTAATAAATTAATAAATTGATAAATCTTTACCCTTTTAATTTGTAATAATTTATATATATATATATATGTATATACATGTATATATATATATATATATATATATATATATATATATATATATGCTAGAGTTGCACTTGTCGGGCAGGTGACCTAATCTGAGACCAGGCATTCAAACTGAAGCACCTACATCATGCAAAGACCTTTTAATTACACACGAAAACTGAAATTCACTTCATATTTATTTCCTCATATAACTGCAACTTGCTTGCTGACACACTAACACAGAAATTTCTGGGAAGTCTGTTAATAGCCACGTCTTATAGGCCTAGGTTTTTTTTTTTTTTCCTTTTTCCTTTTCTTTCCTGTTGAGTTTAGAGAAATGTTTGTTGTATTCATGTAGACCGACTTTCACGCTATGACATCATTAATAAAGTGTTTCAGGTTTTTTTCTGTTTTTTTTTTCTTTTCCTTTTCTACTTATTTACAAGGTTGACTTAGACCAGTTATTACTAGTCTTTTTCCCAGTTTCCATTCTCTCCCACCTCTCTCTATCTCAATCTCTCTCTCAGTGTGTTATTACAATGCAGCATTATTTCCCCCACATTTTACTGTCTTTAAGTTTGATTTTTATTCTTTTTTTTTTAAAACATACTTCCTTTTGAAATCAGTTTCTGCTCTCTTTGGAAATTAGTTTCTGCTATATATTTTAAACTTTATGAAGTTTGGGGAATAAAAAAAAAGGAAGAGTAATTATTATGTACTATTATGTATATAATAATAATATACTTAATTGTGTTTTATTTATGTAATCATATATATACATACATCCACATACCTGTGTGTTTTTGTGTGGTACACACACACACACACACACACACACACACACACACACACACACACACACGAGCATCTTTTATCCTTTACTTGTTTTAGTCATCAAAATGCGGCCATGCAAGGGCACCACCTTGAAGTCTAGTACTTATCCTGTCAGTCTCTTTTACCACAATGCTAAGCTACAGGGACTTAAACAAACCAACACCAGTTGTCGAGCAGTGATAGTAGTGGGGAACACACACACACAGATATATGATGGGCATCCACACAGTTTCCATCTATCAAATACACTTACAAGCATTGTTCGGCTCAGAGCTATTGTAGAAAACACTGGCTCAAGGTGCTGTACAATGGAACTGAACAAAATATGGGGGGGGGGTATCTTTGTGTCTTTCTACCCCTGCCACTCAACAGCTGGTGATGGTTTGTTTATATCCCCATAACTTAGCAGTTTGGCAAAAGAGACCAATAGAGAAGTACCAAGCAAGTATTGGAGCCAGTTAGCTCAACTAAACACCCATCAAGGTAGTGCTCCAGCATGGTCACAGTGACTGAAAATGTAAAATATAAATGATATCTACACTGTCTTCAGCCAAATCATATTTATTCAGTGCATGTTGATAAAAGATAAGAGTAGCTTTCTTTTCTGTTTTGGTATTCAATGATTCATTGACGAATGCTATGAACAGTCTGTCCTATGTTAGTCTTTGGGAAGTCAGCACATGTTCCTTCAAGGCACCTTATACAACTGTACACTGCTTCTAACCTTACAGTTGATATATAGGTTTATAGCCTATATATTTCACAACCATATTCACTGGTGTCCCTGTAAAATAGGGTAGCACTTACAGATCATTACAATGCACCACCTGGTTTGAAACCATGTTTTTTGCAGAAGTATATAAATATATTTAGGATTACCTGATCCTAGTGATGTTTCAAATGTTTGGATCTAATGAAATTATCGATACAGTTGCAGTTATGCATGCTGGTCTTGTAGTTTCTCTGTTGATATGGACTGAGATGACAGAGTGGTTTAAGAATATCATTGAAATAGAGTTCTTCAGAGGTAGAATAGAAGAATTTTTTTTTTCTTTTCAATTTGTCTGTTTTTTTATGCTGGCCTGAGTTGGACAATTTGATTGGAGTTGGAAAGTTGCACCAGACTACAATTACCTGTTTTTGGCATGGTTTCTATGGCTGAATGCCCTTTCTTAAAGCCAACCACTTTACTGAGTGTACTGGGTGCTTTTTTAAGTCCCGCCAGCACTGCTGCTCTTTATGTGGCACCAGCACCAGTGGGGTTCCCAAGTAACTTGCAAATCAAAGACCTCTTTGTTGAGAGAGGAAGTGAAACCGAAGGAAGTGGTAGTGTGCATGCAACAGGTATAGGGAGAGGGATAGGGATAGTCCTCTTACTGTAGAGGAGATATTTGGTCACCCCCTGCCTTTTCTACGAGTTTAGATTCTCAAAGGTGTCTTCTAAATTTCTTTGCTAATTTACTATTTGGTATCACAGTTGAAAACATTTCCGTATCAAACTTCTTATCATTGTACCATTTATGGATTCTGTCTATTTTATACACTATGAGTATATTTAGTGCTTTAATCTAATGTCAAGCTTAACACCCATTTGCGAGCCAAAGGAGGATCTACTTTGTTGCAAGCATTTGAACCAGTTTGATGAGAGGATCACTTCCTCCTACCAGTCTCAGAGATTCTAAACTGTGGTCAGTGCTGCTGCCTTTCTCTGACCAAACCATTGAAAAAATAAACAAATGAAAAATTAGTGTTTCCTTAAGAATAACATTTGGAATAGATTTGGCTGTTAATTGTAGCATATGAAACAACTATATAGAGGCCCCTCAGGCTTGTAGCTGTCATATACTGGTATCAACTAAAAGCCACGTTGTTGTTGTTGTAGGTCGCTGTCCTTCAGGTCTATGATTAAAGACATTCCTCTTATTACTGCTCCATCATTTTCCAGACACATTTAAAGCTACATTATCTAGTGTCCTTTCCTTTAAATCATCAGGATGTGATCAGAGTGTGATATGACTGCTATTTTTAGCAAATTTGGTAACCACTTAGAGACAATGAGGAGAATTGTTGCTAATTGATTTGTGTAATTTCTCTAAACAATTTTAAAATGTTCTACTTTCCTTTCTTATTTTCAGTTTTCAATAATGGTGTTGAGAAAGAACTGGTCAAGCTTGACGGAACAATTCCTGTCACTTATCGAGGTAGGTGTTAAGAGTCCTATTATTTAGAAAATTATTTTGTGGCTTGTAAAATAGATGTTATCATCTTGGAGCGGTTCGTAACTTCTATCGGAGTCAGTTGGTTAATACTGTATGAGAATAACTCCTGAGATTCTGATATGAAAAATTTATCACTGATGGTGGGCCTGTCATGT
>NC_142952.1:18646480-18671480 GCF_046866305.1 Octopus bimaculoides
CTGATATACAAAGATGAGAATGTGTGTCTGTGTGAATTCCTAAAACTCGAGAACTACACAACCAATTTCATTCCAAATTAACACATGCCTTACTTAGGGTCCATGTAGTGTCTTAGGCCAAACAAATTTTTAACTTCTTGCATAGTTCGAGCCCACAGCAATATCATATCTCCTCCACTATTTCAGTATTACATGTCAAAAGTGAAACAATAGCATCACTCTACTGTAATGTCAGATACTTTCACTTTAACACTGAAACTATTCCACTATTTCAGTATTACCTGTCAAAAGTGAAGCAATAATATGTCACTACTGTAATTTCAAATATTTTCACTTTAATACTTTCAATTTCATACTGAAACTATTCAAGTGAAACTATACTCTCACATATATACAGACATACTATAAGACCCAAGTTAAAAACATTCCCACCAATTCAACTTCTCTGGTTGACATTAACACCCCCATCCCCAATAGGGGCCTTCATTCCCACATTTTAGAGCTCCATGAGCTCCATTTTCCAGGAGCAAAATCATTTTTACAGGTTCCAGAAGACTGAAATTTTGGAATATGCGCATAAAGATCAATAGTATGGGATACATGTCTCATGACTAGAATTTTTTAGGGTGTGTAAAGAAGGAAAGAACCCTCATGTGCAATTTTGATGAAATTCGAATCATATGTATTCCAGTTCCTTACAGAACATATAACAGAAAAGTCGCATTCTTCATTTGCATGTAACACGGGCAACGCCAGGTATCTCTGCTAGTATTATATATATATTATTTATATATATATTATATATATATTATTTATATATATTATTTATATATATTATATTATATATATATTATTTATATTTTTTGCATGTGTTAGTCTGCCACCACTCCTTGACAATCTGTTGATTTGTTTATGTCCTTCATAACCTAGTGGTTCAGCAAAAGAGACCAATGGAATAAGTACCAGGCTTTAAGAATAAAATAAGTACTGGGGTTGATTCCTACAACCAAAATCCTTCAAAGCAGCGCCTCTGTATGGCTACAGTCCAATAACTGACACAATTAAAAGGTAAAAAAATAACAGTTTGTCCCTCTTCACCTGACGACAATTAACTTTAATGATAAAAAAAATTAAATATTCAGTAATTGGTTCACTTTAAGATTTCTCTTCAGAAGACCTTCCCTTCTGTTCTTTCATGTTAAAAATTTTCTTGTTCTTCATCTCATCTTCATCCTCATCCTCATCATTTAACATCTATTTTCCATGCTGGCATGGGTCGGACAGTTTGTCAAGAGCTGGTTCGGCAGGAGACTGCACCTGGCTTCACTGTCTGTTTGGCATGGTTTTTACAGCTGGATAGATGCCCTTCCTAACACCATCCACGTTACAGTGTGGACTGGATGGTTTTTTTACATTGTACCAGCACTGACAGGGTCACCAAGTAACTTGCAAAACAAAGATCCTTGGCAGGAGTGTGGTATTGGAGAAAGTGGTCTTATGCAAGATGGTGGGAGGTTGGAGTGTGACAGAGGGACAGAAACAGGTGTCTTGCTGTAGAGGAGATACATGGTTACCCAGTCAGAGAGAGAGAGAGAGAGAGAGGGAGCATCTCCAAAAAAGAATTTTGCCAATTGCTGAGTTTCCTTTTTTTTTTTCTTTTTCAGATAACAGATACAACATTCCCATATGTGTCTGGTTGTTAGATACCCACCCTCATTGTGCCCCCATTGTTTATGTCAAGCCGACTCCCAACATGCAGATCAAGCCAGGTAGACATGTTGACCCTAACGGCAAAATCAATTTGCCTTTCTTGTTACAGTGGAAATATGTAAGTTTTATTTAACATTTCATTTTTTACCAGTTTTATCAATTTTGTTAATCTTTTTGACAGCTCATCTACTACTCATCTTTCAACTGTTTTGCCCACTACATGGTCTTTCAACTGTCCCACCCACTACATGGTTTTTTAGCCGACCCACCCACCACTTTGTCTTTCAACAGTTACATGATGTATGAGTCAACACTGCAGTCATCTGATGTCTTTAACTCATAAAAATCTTCCTTGAAAAACTGAGCATGTTTTACTAAACATTCTAATTTAATGGAACAAGAAAAGAATTGCATAAGACAAAAGTTTCTATTCATTCCCTCCTACCAGCTCATATACTCTATGGAGAATGATTAACTGAAAATACATGGTCACTTGTTTAAGGCTTTCTCAAGTTTATCATCATTTTTGCTTCCTAAAGAGCAGTTTTTCTGGTGACTGGAAGCAGGACTTGAACTTTAAACTTACAGCTGGAACAGTTACTCTAGAGCATCTTGTCCAGTGCTCTAACAAATCTGCCAACCCACTTTCCTGGACTGGTCTTTTATTTATCAAGCCTGAAAAGCAAGGGAGCCTCGATAGGATTTGAACTCAAGGCACAGAATATCAGAACATATGCTCTAAAATGTTCTTTCCAACTTTCTAATGGCTCTGCCAATTTACCCACTGATGTAAAGTCAATGGCCAGTGTTGTCATGTTATAGATGGCCTCAGTATCGACACTTAGAAAGTTTCTCTCCAAGCTACTGGCCTGATTAAGGTGATTTTTTTTTTTAACGGTAGAACCAGTAATTGGCCTTGCATACACAGCACCTAGTTGATTTGGTGAGGTGCCAGTGTCTCCACAGGTATCACAAACAGAATGCAAGAGCAACCAGGCATCTCATAAGACACTCTAACAATTTTGCTTATTCATCCCATTGATGAGCACTTTATATGTTGACTCCAAAAGGATAAAAGGCAAAGTTGACTTTGGTTGAATTTGAACATGGAGTGAAGTGAACTGAAACAAACACCACACAGCTGTGATGATTTTACCATTTCCCCATGTTCTTCTAAATTCATATTTAAAATAATGTGATCCACAGCCCAGTTTTTATAATATAATCTTAGAGAACGTTTTGTTTTTCTTTCTGACAGAAGATTTTGCTTCAAACATCAGTATTTTCCTCTCCTTACAACATACAAACATTAAAATTCTCAACACCTTACTGTACACGAAATTTATCAAAATTTGTAAACTTTACTCTATGATTTTTCTGCCAAAGCATATCACCACTAATTTTTTTAAATATTAGTGTTTATTTAATAATTTGACATTATTGGTACTACAGCTTACCTCTATGCTTTCTTCTAATTTTTTCTAGCCTCAGTCTGACCTCTATGGACTTTTGAATAGACTGGCAGAAAAGTTTGGTGAAGAACCTCCTGTCTTCTCGAAGGTTCAACAGAATCCTGTCAACTCCTCGTATCAGGTAGACATGGGTGACTGGTCTTCTAGCAATTCAATGGCTCAAACTTCTCACCCTCCGTATCCTACAAGACAAAGTAAGCTATTCTTCTTGATTTAATGTTCCTTTGTTGTTGTTGTATTTAGATAAACTGAGTCTAATAAAGATATGCTGGGACATTCCAATGAAATGAGTTAAAATTCAATCCAAAGATTCAACTTTTCCATGATTCCTTACACTCACACACAGTTGTAAAGCTTTTATGTTATGTAAAGAATAGAATGTGGCATTATTTTAAAAGACTAGAATATTTTTGTTATTCTGTGTTAAATTGTCACATTTATGATGTTTGATGGGGTTTAAAATTTTTTTATTTTTTTATTACATATTTTAACAATTAGATATATGACGATATAATCTTCCAACACATTACCCCAGTAGACCACATGATATGTTCACATGGGATTACCATACAAGATCATGTGATATCCTTGTATAAGATCACATTATCTTCACATATCCAGATACATTATGCCTGTGCAAAATGATGAGATGTTCTGAGACAGTGTCTCTTTATACACATTCACATATATTTTTCCATCTTGCTAAGACACTCAATCATGCTAATATAACAGCCAATGAAGTACAGCCTTAACACAGCTCACACCATTGCATAGAAGACACCTTCACATAGCCAGCACAAAAGTGTAGCTAGTACTGAACCATACAAGCCCCCAAACACACACACACACACACACACACACACACATGTGCTATACAAAATACATCTTATATACAGATAAAGTGCAGTAACTATATACCAGCACTATGTACAGTAATACTAATGTTATCTATTGCAAACTAACTATATATTAATACAGATACAATATACTAACTTTGTAATACAATTTGTGATATACTATGTTCTTTTACTATTATATATTAATATAAATATTCATTGATATTTGAAATTACTAACTATATACAATATATTAACACTATGTGATATATTTCTTGGTTTCTCTCTCTCGTGTATACATTCACACACATACACATATATACACACACACACACACTAAACCAACATTTATGTTTTTCAATTCCATTGTTTCAGGTCCTTACATGCCAAGTCCTGCAACTTCAAGCAGTATACCTCCATATCCTATTCCTTATACTGCACCACAGACCACTGCTAGCTCTTATTACCCATCTAATTTAAATAACCCTCTACCGTACCCTGCACATCCTCAATACCCATTGTACAACACTCCCTACCTTGGATACCCAGCTTACTCTGAATCGACTTCGTCGGTTACCACTCCAACACCTATGTTTGGGCTCAACTCAACTACATCAGGTAATTCACACTTAGTCCACACATTATTTTCTACCACACCAACACATTTTGCTTCTTTGTATTTCTGCTGTTGGTTTCATGGTTTTTTTTATTTTGTTTTTTTTTAATAGTTTTTAGTGAGTTTTATGTATTTTTGAACCAGATTTGTAGGTGATGCTCCAATACTTCATTTGTTTGATCGATGATGATTGCTAACATTACTGCTTTGTTGTGGTATGCATTGATGCTCACAAGTTGTGGTTGATGTTGTAGTTGTAGTCACTTACAAATGTTGGTTCCACAAGGAGTGGCACTGGCATTATCAATTCATTTTGAAAAGGAATAATTCTAAATAAGAACTTATAGAAGGTAGAAGGAGTCTCTTTAGTTCTATCAAAGACATCTATAGTGTTGGTAGCATGATAAAATGGATTTAGTCTATGCTGTAAACTGGTTGGTGATAGGACGGGCATCTAGCTGTAATAACCATTCTAAAATCATAACATAAACAGTAACCAAGAATGGCAGTTTTCTTTGTGTGTGTGTGTGTGTTATGGAGGGAAGGATGAGAAGAGGAGATATTTGAAGTTGAGGATAAGATAAATAGAAATGAAATGAAATGAGATGAGACAGAAAGGCTCGATCTGAAGTAATAACTAAGTTAATGTGTGTGCAAGATAATGGACTGGGGCATGTTGACTGCAAGACACTTATGCGACCTGTGCCGGCATGGAAATCTTAAGAAGTTCTCTTTGCAAGTGGTTTGATCTCACTGCTCTGAATCTTGAGCATATACAGGTCCCCTTTAGCATGGCTTCAGATCAGCCAAACCTTGAGTGTGAAATTCGATGGCTATGAATTATGGTTGCCTAGGTATAGGTATGGCTGTGGTAAGAAGTTTACTTCCCAACTGCATGGTTCTGGGTTCAGTCCAACTGCACAGCACCTTGGGTAGGTGTCTTCTACTATAGCCCTAGGCTAACTAAAGCCTTGTGAATGTATTTGGTAGATGGAAACTATAAGATTGTCGTATATATATATATATATATATATATATATATATATATATATATATGTGTGTGTGACCTTATCTTGACATCATGTAAAGGAATGTCAAGCAGTGTCCTTCATTTCTAACATTCTCCAAGAACATATCTGGCTATGGGGTAATACTACTTTGCTTGGAAACAGGTGAGGGTTTGCATAGAAAATCTTCCCCGATAAACTCCGTCTGACCCATGGAAAAGTGGATGTGACTATGATGTATCTGTTCTAAGGTGGTGGGTTTAACCCATCACCTAGTTTAATATCAACACAACCACCACCACCACCACCATCATCTAGCTAAAAATATCCTTTCGTTGACCCCAGTTAGTTGTAAGCTTTCAGACCATTTGTGGAGTGTGAGAATAAATCAGAAGCTATGGTTTTTTTCCCCCTGAAATGTCAGTTGTTTTATAGAGGTGGGGGTGAGACAAAATAAAGGTCATGATGTTGACCCTTCTGTCTTTGATGTGACAGAAACCTTTATTTTTGAAGTAACTTTTCTGACACATTGCATTCTTAGCATTCAGATTATTCTATCAAATGTAATCCTTATTCATTCACATTGTTTTGAATTAATCTTGCATTATCTTGTAACTTCAAGATTTCAATGATGTGGTTGTTTAGTTTTAGAATGACATTGTAGGGTAGGTATGAGAGGCCAGATCCAGTCAGTTTGAACATGAAACAGAATATTTGGGCCAAATATGGCCGGTTTAAATGCTAAAGGGTTAAATGTGATTTCAAGACTTTGATATTCTTAGCAATCCATCACAGAGTTTTAACCTTGTGTGTGACTATTTGTTGTAGTGTGGGTGAGTGGATGTTAGTATAGTTTTTGCAGTGGTGATGACACAGTATTTTGATATTCTATGATAGTGTGTGTGAATATTCGTGTAGTTCTGTAGTTATAATAACACACCATTTAGATATTTTGTGGCAGTGTGTGATTTGTCATTGTTTTTTAGCCTCAATCCAATCTTTGTCAAGCAAACTTATGATCAGAGACATTCCAGTGATGGCCACCATGTCATTTTTAGAAGTGTATAGGACCACATTATCAAATGTGTCCTTTCTTTATTTGAAAGAGTGTGATTTGAGAATGATTCAGCTGCTGTTTCAAACAGATTGAGTAACCACAAGAAGGCTTTCTCATATGATTGTATGGCTGTGATGCACACAACAGTTTGGTTTTTGTGTTTGCAGTAGTACTTTGCTTTATACAGTGACATAATGATTAACCATGTGTGACTGTACATTGCTAATCTATGTTAATTCATGAATATTTAACCATATTCAATCAGTGATAATTTATGAATATTTAACCATGTTTATTCAGTGTTAATTTATGAATATTTAACCTGTTTGATACCAATATACCTTATGGTTTTATAGTACAAACTTCCTGTTTTCAAGTGACCTGAATTAAAATTTTCTTTTAAAGTTTCATATTTATGTTCCGAACATAAACTTAATAATGACAAAGCTATATCAAATTTTTCATTATTTTCTAAACTCATTAAAATAAAGATGTTTTTAATGGAAATATGGTAACAAAAGTTTAACCATATTTAGTATATGTTATTATATGAATATTTACCAGTATTTACTCTATGTTAATAATATGAGCTTTTAACAGTATTTACAATAAGTTTTTTAATGCTTGTTTTCTCTTCACCTCATTCAGGTACTCATTTAACACAAACAGTATCTGGTACAAGTACTGTGACAGAGGAACACATTAAGGCCTCACTGATATCTGCTGTGGAAGAGACACTGAAACGTCGTCTAAAGGAAACATTTGCCCAAGCTCAGGTCTGCAACAATCATGTAGTTTTATAAATCTTCCTCAATCTCTAACTTAACAAAATTATAACTAAGAACTTTTGTATTAGTCCCAGGTCTATGATCAAAAGCATCCAGGCTTGGGATCAACTGTTCTTTTTAAGGGATTTCTCAAAACTACATTATATAGTACTGCAATAATTATTTGGCAAACTTGGAACTAGAAGTGACTCAGATTTCTGGATTTTCTAGTTATTTTGGAGACAGTCTAAATCATCATCATCGTCATCCATTTTCCTTGCTGGCATGGGTTGGACAGTTTGACAGGAGCTGACCAGTTGAAGAGCTGTTCAGGTTCTATGTCTGTTTTGGCATGGTTTCTACAGCTGGATGCCCTTCCTAATGCCAACCACTTTATTGAGTCTGCAGGGTGCTTTTACATAGTACCGGCATGAGTGCTTTTTGAGTATATATTTAAAACATGAAATTAACTATGGAATGTAAAGAGCTAAAGTGTATTTAACAGATTCCGATTAATACATTTCTAATCCACTTAACAGTCTTCAAATATACCATACTGTATCATGTATACAGTATAATGATTATAGGAAGAAAATTAGATGAAATAATGAACATGATTTTACTTAACAGATACAGGTACAAATTAATACACATCTAAAGCATAGTGTGTTTAATCTTTATTAATCCACTTAAAAAAGTAAAGAACAAAATTATTTTTAACACACTGTATATAAATTAACCAACTTCAAAAACAGTCTGTTTTCTCAATACAGTATATTGCACAGTATTCCCAGATTTTTGAAAGCCATATAAGAGGTCCGGTACTGTATAATATTGTATTTAATGGCTTACTAAGTGCAAAGATAAGGCACACCACAATACTGGCAGGCCATTTCTTGGGCCTCAGTTTGCCTGTAACCTGAACACTGATTTTGAGTTAAAATGGAGACTAATTTGTTTAGGGGGCAAAAAATTGTGCCTTATCATACTTGTAACGGTAGCTAAAATGGTCCTGTTTTTCCTTTTAAGATGGCAGAATGTAATTTGAAGGAAACTTAGCTGCTATTTCTTACAGGCTGAGCAACTACATAGAGCCTCCCTATTGAATCCACTTATCAACTCACTAAAATCCCCATGCCTAAAACTACCTTCTGAGTTCAAATACTACCATGGTTCTTCGATTTATTTTACATTTTGCTCCTTGGTCATCCTTCATTGAGCAGGCCTGTGATCAAAGGAAGCTCCAACCATGATCAATCTGTCTTTTTGTATATCTAAGACTACATTTTACAATATGTCCATCATTTTCTAAGGTAGTTTGAGTGTGCTTTCATATCCCACCAAACAGATAACAACACCTTACATGGGTAAAAAAGGTTCATTCATGAGACGTGACAGCAAAGAAGAGCACACCTTCACTCTCTGCGCATGATTAGACTTGAAAAGTTTGTGAGGAATCCATTGACCTAATTTGCCGACTTTTCTGATGGCACACAGGTATCAATGAATGGTTGAATGACCAAATCCAAGCTTCTCTGCTAGCTCCTCAACAATTACGATGGGATTTTATTTCACCAGGGTTTGCAGACGTCCTCGTCGTGCTCTATAGATCTTCCAGGATGAGGCTCATCTTCTAGGCTGTAGTTTCCGGCTCAGAATTTCTGGAACCACAGTTGACACTGGCTTATGCTTATTGTCTGATCCCCATATACTACATTAACATTCCTCCCACTTTCCATTGTGTTGTTGCCTTTATTGAACTCAGAAAGCAAAATATGCCGAATATGCTCTTTTGTCACTTCTATTATAGATTTGAAAAAATAGCTGTTAAAATCAATCTGCACTCTTCAAAACATGCTCTAAGAATAAGGACAAGATAAAATTACTATCTGCTTTTGCAGTAAGTTGATGCAGGTAGTTTATCCCATCCCCCTCCGACTTTTAGTTCATGCAATTGAAAAACCACATTATTTATGGGATGACCCAATATTTCCTTTGTGCTGAATTACCGTGACGATATATAAAATCCTAAAGCCTCTCCTCTGAAATCTGTAAACTTTCAGGCTGAAATGGATACGCTGTATAAAACACAGAATGACCTTCAAAAGGGTCGTGAGTGTCTGGAGAAGATGATGAAATCTTTGGAACAAGAGAAGGTTTGTATTGAAATAAGTATCTCTATGTGAACAGCTGGTATTATTAAGGTGGTGGCAGGGCAGGGGTTCATTTAGCTAGTCTTTTAGTCTTTTACACATTTCAGTCATTTTGACTGCAGCCATGCTGGAGCACCGCCTTAAGGGGTTTTAGTTGAAGAAATCAACCCCAGGACTTACTCTTTGTAAGCTAGTACTTTATTCTATTGGTCACCTTTGCCAAATCACTAAGTTACAGAGACATAAACACACCAACATCGGTTGTCAAGCGATGGTGGGGGTACAAACACCCACAGACACACACATAAATATGTATATACACACACACACACAACAGGCTTCTTCCAGTTTCCATCCACAAAATCCACTCACAAGGCTTAGGTCAGCCCAAGGCCAAAGTAGAAGACACCCAAAGTATCATGCAGTGGAACTGAACCTGGAGCCATATGGTTGAGAAGCAAGCTTCTTACCACACAGCCACACCTGCACACTTTTACATTCTAAGTTAATATTTTCAAGTCAATAAAGTACTGGGGGTTATTTGTCCCCACCCCATTCAATGAATTTGTCACTTTATGGTGCAGGCATGGCTATGTGGTGAGAAGCTTACTTCCAAATCATATGTCCTGGGTTCAATCCCAAGGTACTGTGCAGTGGGAATGAACCCCCAAACCACATGGTTGTAATGCTGGCACCTGAAATAAATTACTGCACACAAGTAGACGTGAAAAATTAGCAAATAAAAGAAACAGAATTAATGAAAGTTATTTATTCAGAAATGCTGAAAAAATAACAATCAAGTTAATGTGGTTAGATCATCAAAAATCTCATTAAGAAAATTTTTGTCTTGTATATGTGTGTTCAGGATAGAGTAATTAAGACTTTTTAGCTAGCTGGGGAGTGAAGCTGTTGTCATGTTAATCCAAACCATTATTGTATTCGAATGTTGTTTGTCATTTCAGGATGAGGTGGAGAAGAATATTTCTATACTGAAGGAGAAAAATGCTGAACTGAAAGAAACCTTGAACAAAATGGAGAACCAGGGAGAGCTTAAAATTGATGAAGCTGTTGTTACTACAACACCACTCTACAGACAGTATGTTTAATCTATTAGTACTAGGACTGGTCAATTGACACTCGCTATTTATTTATGTGTAACTTAAACACTTTTTTTTTTAAAAACCTTCCTCTTCCCTCAGCCCCAACCCCTTGGTATTTATTTTAAGGGTCACTAAGCATAACCAACCCTTTAGATTCGGATCACTCTGTCAAATGTATTGCTTATAGATTCACATTGTTTTCGATAATAATGCATTATCTTGTAGCTTCAAGATTTCAGTGATGTGATTACTTATTTCTAGAATAGCAGAGAGGCTGGAAATGGCCAATTTGAACAAAAAAGGAGTAGAATATTTTAGCCAGTTTAAATGCTAAAGGATTAAAGGAGGTCCTAGTGGCAAATGTAGCATGGATGAAGCTGCCTGCTGCTGCTGGTGGATGATGTTGTTTATTGTCCACTTCCAATTGCATTCCATTTTCATGCCATCATCATACGTCTATTTCCCATGCTTGCATGAGTTGGATGGCTTCACAGGAACTGACAAGGCCAGGGACCACATCAGACTCCATAATCTGTTTTGGCTTAGTTTCTATGGCTAGATGCCCTTCCTAATGCTAACCACTTTATAGAGTCTACTGGGTGCTTTTCATGTGGCACCATCACCAGTGCTTTTTACGTGGCACCATCACCAGTGCTTTTTATGTGGCACCATCACCAGTATTTTTTACATGGCACCATCACCAGTGCTTTGCTTCCCCAGACTCCCCGTAGCTGCTGGGCTTTTCACAGGTGTTGGCACCATCATCAGCACTTTTTACGTGGCACCATCACCAGTGCTTTTTATGTGGCACCAGCATCCACATCAATGCTTTTTATATGACACCTTAATTTTAGGATTTCAGTTCTGTTGTGGTGGGTGAATCTTCTTGAGTATAGCTAAAGAAAGGTGAAATACTGTCATGTAGGGAAATTTGCACCGTCAGGCATAGACAAACATATGTACACACATCCTGTACAAGTATGCACACAGTTTTGTAGCTTTGCACATAACATGCATATTCATATAGACATGCATGCAGTTATGCAGACACATGCACACACGCACTCTTTTCCTCTCTCTCCTCCTCCTTCCCTCAACTGTTCCTCTCCTTCCTTACTGCATATATATTTTGTTTATTTCATTTCAGATTGTTGAATGCGTTTGCTAAAGAACAAGCTATAGAAGATACCATTTATTATCTAGGAGAAGCTTTACGAAGAAGTGTTATTGATCTTGATATCTTTCTCAAAGTAAGTAACCTGCTCACCCTTGCCATAAGGAGCACCAAACAAGCATTAGTTAGTCTTTTTTTTTTCCTTTAATTGATCCTGCAGACACTTCTCTAAGACTAAGACATCTCTTCCTGGCTGACCCAGAAAGGGATTTGCTTTGTTGTTTCTTCAATAACCTATTAAATACTTCCTAATAAATATCCTTACTGTTCACTGTATTGAAACTTTTTTGTTCATTTTTACATCTATTTTCTTATGCTAGCATGGGTTGGATGGAGATTTATTTGAGATAACATTTTAGAGTTGGTTGCTCTTTCTGTTGTCAATTCTTATCCCTCGTTCAATTTTTTATTCCACTGGCTTTCACATGTGCAGGTAACCGGGGAATGTAAATATCCCATTATTGTTTTGTTCTAACAGTGACAAACAAATCCTTGAAATGTCAACATTCACATGCACACACAGAGCAGGCTTCCATGAAGTTTCCGTCTATCAGTTCCACTCACAGAGTATTAATCATCTCAAGGCTATAGTAGACGACACTCTCTGAGATAGAACTTGAAACCATGCAGTTATGAAGTAAACTCCATATCCACCCAGCCAAGCCTGCAGCCATGTAATCCTGTAACTCCAAAATTATCATCATCATCATTTTAACATCCACTTTTCTATGTTTGCATAGGCCAGACAGAGTTTAATGAGGTAGGATGCCCTTCCCGTTGCTAACCCTTGTTTGTTTCCAAACAAGGAGATATTTCCCCCATGACCAGACATGTTCTTGCAGAATATTGGAAATGAGAGACACTGCTTTGATGAAGCAATTAGCATGCAGTGTCAAAATAAAAATACATACACATGCACAAATATATATATATATATACATGCATGCATGCTTACATACATACATACATACATTGAGCTTTTTTCAGTTTCCTTCTACTAAATCCACTCACTGGGCTTTGGCTGACCCATGGCTATAGAGGACACTTACCCAAGGTGTCGTATACTAGGACTGAACCCAGAACCACATGGTTAGGAAACAAACTTCTTACCACACAGCCCATTGCAGCTGTCAAAATGCAGAAAAAGTTTACTGAAGTCTAAAAAACTGTAAAACTTAAATCCACCACCAGATATTCTAATGAATTGAATGAAATAATGTTTATTGAAACATAAAGGATCTGTAGAGCTGTCAGTTTTGTTTATTTCTTTCCATAAGAGCAATATGTTTTAAATATAAATTAGACACAGAACAAGATCTACATTTTGTTGCGTAACATCTAAATGTTCTCTCAAGAAAAACCTGTCTTTAAGGTAGTGACCACAAGAAGTAGTGATGAACTTTGTGTTGTTATGTAACCAATGAAGTGGCTTTTTTTTTTTTAAATAAGGCCCACACGAATCAGCTTAATATAATGTCCCTTAAAAAAACTCATGACTCTCTTTAAAATAGAGATGACATTAGTGAATAAAGTAACACATTCAGTGCACCAGCCACATCTTCAGCAAACTGCCTACTGTCTTATATAGGGACTTTGTGAAATAGTAGTGGGGTTCTTTGATTCTTGCTATCAATGACTTTGCTTATTTTGACCTTCTCGCAATGTAGGATAAAGTTGAGAAAAATAGATACTGAACAAAGGATTTTTGGAAAATAATTTTACTCAATGTTTTCACTTCCACCTGTTATGATGATATTTCCAGTGACTGGACTGCCTGTGTTCCAGTAATTTTCAATATGTTTTATATTTTGTAAGACTATCTGTAAAAAATCTCTATAAATTAGTATATTTTGCTAGTATTGACCAACTGAACTTTGGTCACATAAATCAAAAATTCTGGACATAAATTCCTGACAGTTAAAATCTAACATCAAAACTTATGAGAGACTCAGAGCTGTATGTTCTTAACACCACAACAAAAATTATTATTATTATTATAATAATAATAATAATAGTAGTAGTAGTAGTTTCGAATTTTGTCCTAGAGCCAACAGTTTTAAGGGAAAAGGTTAGTCAGTTACATCGACTCTAGTGTTCAATTGGTGCTTATTTTATCAATCCTAAAAGGATGAAAGGCAAAGTTGACCTTGGTAGAACCCAGAATGTAAAGAACTGGAAAAAATGCTTAGCATTTTGTCTGAAGGCCTGACATTTTGGAGTGGAGGTTAATCAATTACATCAATTCCAGTATTTGACTGCTATTTCATTTTATCACTCTCAGAGGGATGAAAGGCAAAGTTGACTGTAGCAGGATTTGAGCTCAGAATGCAAAGAGCCTAAGCCAACCTCCACTGTCTGCTTTGGTATGGGTTTTATAGCTTGATGCCCTTCCTAACACCAACCCTTTTACAGAAGCACCCAGTCCAATCTGAAGTGGTTAGTATTAGGAAGGGCATCAAGCCGTAAAAACCATGCCAAAACAAACAGATGAACTTGGCACAGTCCTCTGTCTAGCCAGCTCCTGTTAAACTGTCCAACCCATGCCAGCATGGAAAAACGGACATTAAATGATATTGATGAATTGTTTCTAATGTAAGCACAAAGCCATCAATCCCAATACTTGACTGATATTTTAATAATGATAATGGTTTCAAACTTTGGCACAAGGCCAGCAATTTCGGGGGAGGAGCTAAGTTGATTAAATTGACTCCAATGCTCAACTGGTACTTATATAATCAACCCTGAAAGGAGGAAAGGAAAATTTGGCTCCAAGGGAATTTGAACCCAGAATGTAAAGACAAATGGAATGCCGCTACGCATTTTGCCAGCTCACCACCTTGATGATAATAATATAATAATACCCTTTCTACTATAGGCACAAGGCCTGAAATTAGTCAATTGCACATCGACCCCATTATTCAACTGGTACTTAATTTATCAACCCCCAAAAGAAGGGAAGGTAAAGTTGGCCTTGGCAGCATTTTATTCAGTATGGTAGCAATTCTACCAGTTCACCACCTCAGTAATAATAATACATTTTCTTTTCTTTTTATTGAATTTAATTTGTGAATTTGAAAACTTCAATTTTACTGATATCTTTATTTTTCTGTTCTTTTCCCACAGCAAGTCCGTGAGTTGTCACGGCACCAATTCATGCTGCGTGCCATAATTCAGAAGTGCCGTGAGAAGGCCGGTCTACCGGCACTCACATAAATTTTCTTCCAACTACAACAACAACAACTAGGGCCCAAGAAACCTCTACCAGATTCTCAAATGGTCTTTTATTTATATTGCCTTCGATTTTTTTTTTTTTTTAAATATTTCTGTTTTGTTTCTTATCAGCATAAGATTTGATGATCAAGGGATGTGGCGGGGACATTAAACAAACGAAAGTGAACAGGCATATTTCTGTTTCTTTATATAACACATTTATTACATTTTTTTTTATTTAAATTGTTACTGGTTCAACCCCCACCCCTCCCCCAACCCTTTCACCTACACTTCTGCATCCTACAGACAAAAGACTCTTTTAACATTTTTAATCTTTGTTAAATTCTGTTTTGAAACTACTCATGCACACACACACACACACACACACACAGATTATAGTTTGTTCTTCTAATCCTCAGTCTATTCGCTCTGTCCAGAACAAATTGAAATGGACATTATATTAAATATCTTGTTTCACTCATGTAGTACACTCAAATCATTCGAACTGGGTTGATTATAACAATGTTGATTTATTTATTTTATAATGATTTTTGTAATAATAATAATAACAACAACATTAATAATCATGATGATGATGATAATAAACTGAACTGCATAATTTATTCATTGGCTAATTTTCAATTATTTTATTATTAGTTGCATAATTATACACCCACTTTTGTAGAAACGTGCAATTCTTGCTTATTTCTATAAGCAGTAATGATAGCTATCATACACACACATGAGAAAGAGAACTAGAGTTGTTTCTCTGCATATATATACACACACAGAATAAAGTGGCTGAGTGTTTTGGACATCAAATCAAATGCTTAATGCCGTCTGTTCCAACACTTTGCATTCTGAGTTCAAATTCCACCAATGGTTTGGTTTAATCACCCAACCAAAGGAGCAGCTTTTGCAACCCACAAGTCACTGACACAAGCAGCTACATATATATATATATACACACACACACACATACAATCAGACACTCTCCTTACACTGAGTGGTTCTTATCAAAAGAATAAATCCATATATTTTACTCCCACCTCACTCCTCTTCTCTTTAATTCTATTATGTTAATAAAAAAAAAAATGAAATTGATATTTTCTGACCTTATTTAGTCAGTTTTAAAAGCAAAGGAAAAAAAGACAATGCTTTATTATTTGTCAAACACTATACAAATACTGTTGGAATACAGATTTCCCCATGCTGGGTTTGCTGACACATATTGTGGTGTGGTGTAGAGAGGCTGTGTGTTTAGTATACAGTTACTTGTTAGCATAGCACTATAGAAGCATCAGCTCTTATTTACATGTTACACACACATTCAAATGACCATATTGCATGGGAGTGACTGACATGATGAATTGACTGACTTATTTGGGTGTAGGACAAATGCCTGGTGGTATTTGTTCTGGTCCTCTGAATTCATATCCTGCTGGGGTCAAAATTCTTTTGAAGATTCATAAAATGAAATACCAGTCAAGTGGATTGGCAGATCCCTAGTGGTATTTATTTGTGTCTTTGCATTCTTAATTCTTTAATGTGTTGCCCAGTTTAACACTCCTCAACAATCCTTGGATATCTTTAGCAGAATATAGCATGCTGTAAATATTTGGACGAGGTCTGCTTTGAGGATAATGTCTTCCTTTCCTCTTGCCTGAGAAGATTGGTGGGATAAAAGGAAGGTCCTAAGAAGCTACAGGGTTTCAGGCCCTGCACTTCCCACTCTCATTTAACAAAATAATAAACAGCCTGGAAGTTGAATATAAAACACTTGTCTCTGAGATGCCCCAGTCTATTTGGCTGTAAATAGGTGCCACATAGCAAGAATAACTCACTGTGGTAATCAGTGGCAGCCCTGCAATTGGCAAGTGTGAGTTTATGTGTATGTGTGATATATGTATGTCTATGTATATGTATCTATATATATATATGTGTGTGTGTGTATAAATAAAAGCAAGAATGAGAAAAGGTGAATGCTAATCTATCTGTATACAGTTGTATGTTCAATACATTCAGACCTTTCTCCTACCCTTACACATACACAACCTCTCCTGTAGCAACATCAGATACTTAGCTTTCACGTGGTTCACTCTGTATGGCTTCAAATAGCTACCACACAACAAAAACAACTTGCTATGGTAAACAGTGGGAACACTGAAAATGGCATGTTTTCTTAGCTCGTGGTGCTAAATTCTTGTCTCAGTTATTTGGGTTGTGAAACCATTCCAGAGCAGAGAACCACAATTGTCTTCTTCCATCGGATCTGCTTCTTGCTATTGGTTGGTTTTGATGGCAGCAGGTGTATACAATGGCCTTGTTTAACTCTTTAACACACAGCAACATCCTTCCACTAAGTGACATCGTATTTGGAAATGCAAAATCTGAGTAGTGAGAGAGGGAAGCTTTAATTTTGAATTAAATATAAATATATATATATATAATAATGTAATAGTTATATTAAAATAAATATATTTACTAAATGATATGTATCGAGTACACTTTTGTTTATAATATTTCTTGCAGATTCAATAATAGTAATGCACATATATATATATACATATATATAGCAATAAGAAAATGGAGGGGATCAAGAGGTGGCATTCATCAACTTTTAGACATTATATTATGTCTATTTATTTATTTTTTAAAGAAGACAATTATAACAATATACATACATGTATAACATATTATGCTTTACATATATAATATAAAAATACCAGTAATTACTAAAATATATAACAGAGCATAGAAGGTAGGATAGTGTCTTACAGCTGTTTCAGTCAAGAGAACATAGTACCCCATTCTACTTTTATCCTTTCAGTGAACTGAAGTATTTAGTAGATAAGATTAAGCGACTTGGGTGTGTCCCTGGGCTTCATCAGAGAGTTTAGAAAGTTCATAAGGTTAAGTTATAAATACAAATACATACACATATACACTTATACATATACACATATATACATAAATATACATAAACACATATACATATATTAATATGTATATGCATATAAAGGAATCAATCATTATTATTTGGTGTATTATATTATTCTTATTAGATAAAGTATAAACAGAGGTAGGAGAAAGTTATTAAAAGAGAAATAATAGTGCAATTTAAAAATTCAATGTATCTTAAGATTATTGTAGTTATGTATGAAAGAAAAGGTATATACATGAGGAATATATATATATATATAATACAGAATGGGACAAGAACACGAAACATCCAGACAGTTAAGTGATACAAGAAAGGGACAAAACATACAGATAGACGATACAAGGAAAACAAGGACGAGTCATTCGGAGTTTTCTTTCTTCAGTCGAGATCCAGATTATCCTTGCAATTTCGGCTGGCTATTCTCGATATTGCTCCAATCTGGCCAGCCCCAAAGAAAAACTAAGCTAAGAGCATTAGATTCCTTGGAAGAAAGCAACGAATGTATACAAAAACAAGGACAAAAAAAAAAAACGAACAATGTTACACAAATACAGTAGGAATAATAACAGGACAAAACAACAGATGTCTTTCAACTAAGGATGAATAAAATTAAGCTGGCGTGTGTGCAAATAAAGCCTTACGGCAGGGCTACGAGATTTCACAGGCACAGGGAGGAATAACGATGTGCACGCACAACAGCCGCCCAAGAAAGAAAGGTCAGACTTGGCCAAACACCGGCCACATGGAAAGAGAAGAGGTAGAGGCAGAGGGACAAAACACACACACATATATTTACCTACAAACATACCCATAGGTACATACATATTCACAACCTGTAACTCTCTTGAAATTATATATATATATATATATATATATTCTTTCAGTCATTTGACTGCGGCCATGCTGGAGTACCGCCTTTAGTTGAACAAAATGACCCCAGGGCTAATTCTTGTAAGCCTAGTAATTATTCTATCAGTCTCTTTTGCCGAACTGCTAAGTTATGGAGATGTAAACACACCAACATCAGTTGTCACGCGATGGTGGGAGAACAAACAAATACATATATGTGTATATATATATGCGACAGGCTTCTTTCAGTTTCCGCCTACCAAATCCACTCACAAAACTTTAGTTTTCCCGAGGCTATAGTAGAAGTTACTTGCCCAAGGTGCCACACAGTGAGACTGAACCTGGAACCATGTGGTTGGGAAGTAAGCTTCTTACCACACAGCCACTCCTGTGCCTATATCCAATTTATAACATAGAAACTACACCAGTAACTCGAGACCCAAGAATTTTGTGCCAGCACAATTGTCAAAGGGTTTGACCAGTGCTCTGGCACAGGTCTCCAGGCTGTTGAGTTACTGATGTATCTATAATTAATTTACTCTACATTATGTATTGAGTTCTATTTTTCTTCTTTGTACAAACTATCCCACATATATATATATATATATATATATATATACATACATACATATACTTACACGCACACCGGTAAACACATAAATGCAAAACAGGATGGTAAAAGAAACAGTACTCAAATGCCGAAGGTAGAGTAATGTGCTTTTATTAAAGTTTCAAAAGTTTTCACAAATGCTTAACACAGTTTGACGTTACTGTTTGATAGACAGTTGTGATCATACTATCTGATCACAACTGTCAGACAATCAGTAACGTGAAACTCTGAGTATCAGTCTGTGAAGATTTTTACAACTTTAATAAAAGTATATATAAGTGCAGGCATAGCTGTGTAGTATAAAGTTTCCTTCCCAACCACATGGTTCCAGGTTCAGTCGCACTGCATGGCACCCTGGGCATGTGTCTTCAACTATAGCCTCAGGCCAAAAGTTCACTTCACTAGCACAAGGGGTTGGTTTTAATCCAACTGTGAAGCATCTATGGCGTCAGGTTCAACCTATAACTTGTGAGTGAAATTCCATATACGGGTGGAATGTACTTGTAATTCCAAAGGCAAAGCCTTGTCACACTGTCACAGAGTGATTCTGCCTGAGAGTTGCTTTAAAAGTACATGTGGCTGTGGAATGCTGATCTGCTTACACATGAATTCAGAGTTAGGGAATTCAGTTGACCAAACAATTAAATCCTTATTACTGAAAAACCATGGAGAACCACTTGAGATTGTGGACTGAGATCCCCATTGATAGGCCTTTGATATTTAGAAATAAGGTGTTAACACTTATGATGTGCAAATTAATATCTCAAGTTTTCTGTAGCTACTGTGGTTGTTGAGTATATAAACAGATTGATTGCTGCTTCTCTCTTTAGAATAGGTCAAATTGATGTAGATCCTTCTGATGAGAATCCAACATTTGAAAATTGTTTGAGGTTCTTTTTTTTTTTTTCACTCTATGGAGAAGCAACTATATATTAACTCTGTTGATAAAGATTGTATCTAGGTTATAAATTATGTATATCTTGATATACATGTGTGTGTGTGTATATATATATATACGCACACACATGTGTTTGTATCTTATTTTCTACTTGTTTCAATCATTTGATTGCAGCCATGCTGGGACACTGCCTTGAAGAATTTTAGTGAAACAGATTTGGGGCTGAAAGCTTGTGAGACACCATTTGGTAGCAAATATGTCTCATTTTCAATAGGGTAGACTGAAGCATGAAGTAGCTTGCCCATGGACCCAATGTGCCATTCAGTGACCTTATGATGATGAGTTCAACACCCTAACCACTGCTACCTTAGAAAGTGACAACACCACTTCTCTTGTCACTTACAGGTGAAGAGTTCAATTGTTTACAGTAGAAAGGAGTGAAAATTCTAGCCAACTTCATACTGTAAGCCAGCAAATGGATTATAAGAGATGTATCTTTGGAGAAAGCTAAGCCAATGACCAGACAGGCTAAAGCTGCTTTCAGTAAGATCATTTATGGTATATTACACTGGGACAAGATTTTGTCTTTCAGTAGTAACTGCTATTTCTTATTTATTTACCCTTAGAAAGTATTAAAAAATGGCTAATATTTCCTTCAAACTTTGCTTTTCTTACATTTATTCAAATCCCAAAGAATCCCTCTCAACATTCTATGATGCTTCCCCATTACTACTGCTCAAGGTGAGAGATGCACATAGTGCCAGTCATTGAGGAACATGCTGAAGTAGTTATGGCCAAGCAAATCTGTGGTATTGAGCAGAATATTTGCTATAACGCTATTTCTCAGCACTGAATCTGTCTGAAATGTAATGGGAAATAAGTCAATTTCAAAAGCACAAAAACAAAGTTTGAAGGGAATTGTCATTTTTTTTTTTATATATAAAAGCAAGTAGGACCACTTACTGACCAAACACAAAAATTAAAATAAAGTTGTTACACAATGTTATCAAATAAATGACTTGATAAGAGTGAGGGGAAGAGTCCTGGAGGTGTGTACAGAACCCATCCTTAAAAGTGGTGTTATCGAAAACATCAACAAACAAGTAGAAAGGACTTACTATTATAGTGTGTGGCACATTAGGCGAATGTTGAAGAATCCTATTGAGCCAGAGTAAGAAACAAGTCTTTAGACGAACAGAAACCACTAGAAAAACTTTTTACAACACAGGGAAATGAAGACTGAAATGTGATGACAGGAAAAATGAAAAGACCAAACACGCTAAATGGTGAGCTAGGTGAATATAGGAATAGAACCTAAAGAGAAAGCCTTTGGACAAAACAAGCTTCACCTGTTCTAAAATTGTTACCCAAAATATTTTGCTGTCTTTTTCCCAGAGTTGTTTCCCCTCTTTTGACTTAGTTTATATTAATGGTGTAAGGGGAGATAGGCATGAACATTTTTTTTTTTTTAGTCTGAAATGAAAATTTAATTAAAGCGGTTTTACCGACAAAGATATTTAAGAAACTAGCTTTGTATCCTCGTAGCCCCGATTTCGATCCACATGTGTGAGACGTGGAAGCTCATCATGCTTACCGGTTTTAAATGGTGCATTCAATTACGTCTCGTTGAGGCAAAAAAATGAATTTGTCGTATTGACAAGTACCAGTTTGAAAAACGCATCTATGTCGATATCACCAACTAAAACCATTGAATCCATTAGAGAATGCATAAGATTTGAAATTAGGTTTCTCTCCCGATATGGCAAACTGGACATCAGATGGGGAAAATAAAACCCTATTTTCTGCGTTCCCAATAGCTAAAGCGGAAAGATAAGATAGTGGTAAGGAAAGAGTTAAATGGCAACACAAGACACCAGTTTATTTCTTGTTTCAAGACTGAGTTTTATTACACCATAAATAGTATTTCCTCACCTCAACACAAAAGGCTTATGTTGGAACAAAAACACATGAAGAAATGGTTGAAATTATACCTATAATTTTTCTTTCAAGGTACTTACAATTTTGTGTGGTAAGAAGTTTACTTCTTACCCACATGGTGAGTAGATATGGTAGACAGAAGCTGAAAGAAGTCCATCGTTTATGTATTTGCGTATTTATAACCATCCCCATACATACATTATATATATATATATATATATATATATATATATATATATATATATATATATATATATATGTTGTGGGCTGTGTGTTGTGGTGGAGAGAGGTGAGGCAAACAGAAGTGAAGCCAGACCGGAAGTCGGCGACACGCGGTTGAAGGCTAGCACGTGGGGTCAGTCAGAAAACAGAGAGGTTACGAGAAAGACGTGTTCTGATCAGGAGCGATCGTGTACTCCGCTGCGGTCGACAAGGTAAGGTCCAACGTTTCATTCTGTCCTTTTGTTTCTTGTCTTTTTTCCTCCATCACACCACAAGCTATTTCGGCCCATAAGAAAAAAAAAATTATGAGTGTAGTCCGGATTTCTAGTGATATAATTAAACCGTTTTGCGGCGACACGGACGTGGTCGCGAAGCTCCAAGGGATATGCGACTTGGCAAGTTTTCTACCGCTCTACTTGGATGGTCCGGCGTTGGCGCTATTTTTAGAGATGGAAGAGAGGGACCAAGTTAGCGCGGAGAAAATAGAAATCCGCTTGATGGAGGCCTTCGCAGAAGGAATGTTTGAGGCGTACGCTCGCCTGGGGAGAGCGAAGTGGACCGGCGAACAGGTCGATGTGTTTGCCAACGAACTTAGGAGGTTGGCTAGACTGGCGGGGTACGAGGGAGAATCGCTGGATCGAACAGTAAAGTTGGCGTTTGTAACTGGGTTTCCTGACCACCTGTCGGTCGAATTGCAGAAACTGCCGGACGTGAACACCATGCCCATGGCGGATATAATAACGAGGGCTCGTAGGTTAGTTTCGTGTTGTAGATCGACACCGTTGGCAGCAGCGGCGACAGCAAAAGGTGGCCGACCAAGGAGTAGCGGAGAGGGGTCGAACAAGGAACGTGTGCGACCGTTCAAAGGACAGTGTTTCCGATGTCAGGGCCCGCACATGATGCGAGACTGCAAGTTACCCAAGCCTGAAGTCATTTGCTACCGTTGTCGAGAAACGGGACATTTAGCCAGCGAATGTCTGCATGGAAACGGTCTAAGGGAGACTACTGCGCCAGTGGTCTCCCTTTCAGATCAATAAAGGCGCAATTTTTTCTACCCGTTGTTGATGTGCTAGTGGATGGGAAGATGTCACGTGCCCTCGTGGACACAGGCTGTACAACGACCCTGATGACTCCGGGAGTGGTAGAGACGTGGAGTGGAGAAAGCAGTGTGAGGGCAGTCGACGGAAGAGAGGTACGCTGTGAAGGCATTACTGACGTGCAGATTGAGGTGCAGGGAGCGAAGCTGACGCTGCAAGCAATTGTAGTTGGCCACTTGGTGGATGAGATTGACGTGGTGATGGGGATGGATGCAATCACCCGTTTAGGAGGTGTCACTGTCAACGAGGCCGGTGTGACTTTCGGGGTCGCGGGGAAACCGTGTATGGCGACGCCGTGCATTGGTGAGAACCGCGAAGAAAACTATGCCGTGCACACTATTGAAGACCAGGATTTTCGTGCCGCCTTCGATGGCCAAAGGTGGACAGTGGAGTGGCACTGGCGGGGAGAGCCCCCGACGTTAAAAAATAAAGTGGGCTGCTACCAGCATACTTTGAAAGGAGATGCCAGAAGTGAGTTCGAGGGGGAGGGGGAGCGGTGGATTAAGGAGGGCAAATTGATCCCTTGGGAAGAAGAAGGAGAGAGCGGAGTCCTGCCGCTGATGGCGGTGGTACAGCCCACGAAGCATAAGGTCAGACCAGTGCTTGACTTCCGAGAGCTGAATGACCACATATCATGTCATACGGGCGGCGAGGCCACAGATGTCTTGCGAGAATGGAGGCAGATGACAGGGGCCTCCACGATCGTCGATTTGAAGTCAGCATACCTGCAGGTGCATGTGCCTGAGAGACTGTGGAAGCATCAGCTTGTCAGGTATAAGGGCCGGACATACTGTTTGACCAGGCTGGGGTTTGGGCTAAATTCAGCGCCAAAAATTATGGCAACAATTCTCAAGGCCATCCTGGGAAAGGTGGACAGAGTAAAAAGGGCCACCAATTCGTACATTGATGACATCCTTGTGAATGAAACCATAATGCCAGCAACGGAGGTCATAGGCCACCTGAAGAAGTTCGGACTGGTTGCCAAACCACCAAAGGCCATGGAGGGAGGCGCTGCACTGGGCCTCAAGCTATGGAGAGACAAGGCCGGTGCGTTGGTGTTTCAGCGTGGGAACGAGATCCCTGAACTGGGCACCAGCGTGAGTTAACGGGAACTGTTCTCGGTGTGCGGGAAGCTGGTGGGACACTTCCCGGTTGCAGGGTGGCTCAGGACAGCATGTAGCTTCATCAAGAGACGAGCCGAAGGAGCAAAGTGGAATGACAGAGTTGGGGAGAAAACGACCGACATGATGCAGGAAGTCTTGGTCAGAGTGAGAGCAGAGGATCCAGTGAGGGGCAGTTGGTATGTTCCCAAATCAAAGAGTGGGATCGTTTGGTGTGAC